>NW_015646846.1:711814-714491 GCF_001515625.1 Sinocyclocheilus rhinocerous | reverse complement strand
TATAATAAAAATGTTGGGGGGGGGGGGGGGGTATTTTTTATAATTAGATCACACTAAATGAACATGTTGAAATTGACAGTCCTTTCAGCTAATTCAATGTGAGATGAATTAATCAGAACAGATTAATCATTATTTATATAAAAACCTAGTATTTCTTATTTTACAAATCAATTTAAATTTAAGTTAAAAAAAACATTTTGTCAATGTAATTATTACTATTAGCCTTTTTTACTATTAGTTCTTATCTTAAATAGTTACTTTATACCTTCAAAATAGGATCATGATGTTTTGTAGGCCCTACAAGTGCAGATATTAAAAGTTTGTTTCACCTGTTGTACCAGTTGAAAAGGAGCCAGTTCATTCCCTCTAACTGGTATTCTCGCAGCTGGTTCCCATTCCTGTACTCTCTGGACTTCTCCAGTTTTTGCCACTGTTCGGGCAGAGGCCTTTCCTGCATTAAGATAGGAGAAATGTCACCTCTTTTCCTAGTCTGAGATATATGCTAAAAAGCGAAGCAGAATAAAAATGTTTTGGACTGTACGAGAAAACCTGCAGCTGAACCATGCAATCATTTGCATTCAAGGACTTACCACATGCTTGATATCTGGAATTTCCTTGAGGTCTTCAAACTCTCTGATTTTCACAGGGTCAACATCTTCCTGAAGCTCCCAAGTACTCTCCTCATATGACAAAGAGCACCACTTCACCAGGTAGTGTGTAACTTCCTGTTAACATGCAGACAAACCAAACATCAAAAGACTTGGCACCACTAGTATATATAAAAGCTTGGTTTTTTAAGAGAATTTGAAGAGCACCTCACCTCTCCAGTTTCTGTATCTGTGGTGATAGCAATCTCTAAAACCCGATCAACTTCAATATAATCTGGATTAAACAGGTCTTCATCCGGCTGAGGAGAAACACAACTTCATCTCAAGCAGATTTAGGCAAATAACACATATGTAGACAGTCTATGACAAAAGCATTGATTTAAAGGTGAGGTACTTGACAAGAAAATCCAAAATTCTTGAATTTTCTACATGCATCATAGTTTTTACATCCTCGTATATCTGGTGCATCTCCTGGTTATAACTGTAAATGAACCACAAATGAACTGTAGCATGTTTTGGCAGACGCACCTCTGTGAAAATATGCTTCATTTGCGCCTGCTTGTTTCTGAAGCGCTTGATTTTTTGGCCAATGCGTGGGTCCTTCTCCAGTTCCTCCAAGGTCGCCCATTTACAGTGCAGATAGGAGCTGGCAACGAGAAAATCCTTTCATAGCTTGCAATGTGCAATAACAACACTGTGTGCTTTACCTTTCAGCTAGTGTTTAATTTAAAAAGTTTTTTGTTTACAATGTTTGTTTATCCATCAATACTAAACTTGTCAAGAACATGTCTATGTCACATTTCAACTCAAAATCAAAAGAAAGAAATAATTAATTATATTCTGCCAAAAAAAAATGAAGCTTTTGTACTTTGTAGGATCATTAGCATCAATTTTGTGTATGGAGGTTTTTCTGACATGAAAATTAAGCACATAACACAATGCATTTACACCACAACATTTCAAATGCATAAATAATTTTATAATATTAATGTTTTAAATAGTTTTGAACATACAAATAAAAAATGTTGGGAAAAATGCAATACTTTTAAATATGAAACCAAACCACCAGTAGATGACGGTAAATGACTGTTTTAATGAGCGAGTCATTAAACGGCTGATTCAGTCAAAAACGAGGCAAGTGACTACTGTCTTTATGAATGGGTTACTGAATCATTGACTCACTTGATTCGTTCAAAAACGTGGAATCATTCAGTATCGAAACACCGCTGTGTTGCTCGGAGACAAAACAGTTCTGCTGTGGCTTTGATTGATACTTCGTCAGCGAACTTGAGCAAAAACAGTCAATACTGTATTATAAATTGTGAACTTTGTGTCTGTTTAACTCACAATGAAGAACTTCCACGGCGACATCTTTGCAGCAGCGCGCAGACTGATCGGAAATCAAAAGTACAGCGAGAGCGATTCGAAAGCACGCAGAGCCATCTGTTCTCTGTAGCTCTCGCGGTGCTTTGATGTCATACAGCGATCGGTCTGCGCATTGCTGCTTCAAGTCGAACCGAGAAAGCGACTTTGGTCGAACACACTCCTCCGGTCTACGAGCTTGCAATCTCTCTCTCTCTCAATTCAATTCAATTCAATTCAAAATTGCTTTATTGGCATGACTGGAATATTATAACATCTTAGAAATATTAAACTGTAACAAATTATAACGTGTGAACATTTGATACCACAGTCTTTAACTTACATAGAAACACACATACATACTTCTCATCACTGATCACTAAGGATCACTGTGGTGGACAGTAGGGTAACACACTGAGGTCAGACACAATACACATTGACTTGCTGTCTCTCAGGCTGTGGCACATCCACACGTATCTCGCAGGAAGTGCTGCTGTCTGTCCCTCTCCTAAAAGTATCTTTATTTGTTCTGTTTCACTAATGGCTGTAAAGTTCTTTATTAAGTTGGTGAATTTGTTGAAGTAGAGGTTTCTTATGGGTATGTATTTATGACAGTGAAGGAGGAAGTGCATCTCTGTCTCGATCTCTCCTGTCTCACAGTGAGCACACACCCTTTGCTCTCTGGGTAACCAGCTCTTTCTGTGTCT
>NW_015646846.1:699440-709257 GCF_001515625.1 Sinocyclocheilus rhinocerous | reverse complement strand
TTCCGGCATCAATTCTAGTAGGGTAAAACGTAATTACACTTTCGAAATGGTCTGTTTTGCCCTGCCATCATTAGCTGAAGCTGTGTGTGAACAAGAAGCGGCTGCAGAGTGTGAGCTGCTCCGTCTCTCACGCAGCCAGAGAGAGATTCTCCGGTGTTCCGCAACAACGCTTAGCTGTCCGCAGATGCTCCTGCCTATAAATCGGCCTAATTTGCAGCACAATCGGCCGATGCCGATTAATTTAAAAATGCCCAAAATTGGCCGACCTCTAATTTCAAATGCATAAATAATTTTATAAGATTACTGTTTTAAATATTTTTGAACACAAGTTTAAAATGTTGGGAAAAATGCAATACTTTTAAATATGAAACCAAACCACCAGTAGATGACGGTAAAGGACTGTTTTAATGAGCGAGTCATTAGTGTGTTGCTCGGAGACACAAAACAGTTCTGCTGTGGCTTTAATTGAAACTTCGTCAGCGAACTTGAGCAAAAACAGTCAATATTGTATTACAAATTGCGAACTTTGTGTCTGTTTACCTCACAATGAAGAACTTCCATGCCGACGACATGTTTACATGCGGATGTGAGCGTAAGTGTGCCGTCAAAACAGACCGGCTGTGAGATGAGGTGTGTTGGATTTGAAGCAGCACGCGCGCAGACCGATCAAACATCAAAGTACCGCAAGAGCGATTCGAACGCATGCGGAGCCATCTGCTCTCTGTAGCTCTCGCAGTGCTTTGATGTTATACAGCGATCGGTCTGCTCAGTGCTGCTTCAAGTCGAACCGAGAAAGGGACTTTGGTCGAACACACTCTGGTCTACGAGCTTGGAATCTCTCTCTCTCTCTCTGCCCAGAACCAACCCCCCCCCCAAAAAAACTCTTCGGATTCACATAAATTACATAAATTATATATTTTGATTCAAAACGGCAAATTTCACCGAAAAGCAACTAGTTTGCAATAAATACTAATCTCTTTGGATCTAGACGATTCACATAAATTATATATTTTGATTCAAAACGGCAAATTTCACCGAAAAGCAACTAGTTTGCAGGTATGATTATAAATACTACTAAAAACATATGTAAAGCACATATACATTACAGTAAACTTATTTAAAAAATACAAAACAAAAGTATTTAAATAAAAAGATTTTGGGTGGGAAATATGCTTTATTATCATGAAAATAAAGGGGGGAAATATCAATGATGCTAAAAGGCATATTTCTCTTAACGTCTTTAAGCAATTTTTTTTTCTTTAGTTTTTGAGGCTAAATGCGACCCAGTAAATTGGTCCTATTTGCAATACTGTAATTTCCAGAACTACACCAGAATAGGGATCTTGCTGTAAATCACACCATTGTTGATTCAGCAAATTATTCCATGAGGCAGGGTGTATTACCACTCTATAGCAGATGGATAATTTAATGCATAAATGATTTTGAATAATGCATTACACAATAAATGTGAGTTACGTGTTTGCTCTGACAGTTTGACAAGATGAGTGTTTGAGAGTTTGAGATCACAAAAAGGTAACAGCAGTTTGAGTTGCATAAGTACACTTACAAATTTCTGTACTTGACGTAAAACTCCTCCATCTCCTCCATCTCTTCAGGTGGTTCGTCAGGGGATGTCTACATGAAAAAGGTTTCTTTTTAGGCAGATGTTTCTTGCACCCCAGTGTAACGTGTATTCAGTATTCTGGACTTTTTGTATCATGGTGTAAATCAAAGCCATATAATGGCCATATAATAAATATTGTTGCTTAATTTTATTTAACTGGATACAGTAATCCATTATTTATAAGTCTAACATGTAATCTGAACCGTTACCTCTTTCTTGACCGTTCGCGCTGAGAGTATTTTCTCAATGATATTGGCCTCATCTTCAGGGGGTTCCTGTGAAGAAAGAAGGTGGGAATTATTCCAGTGTGTGTTTGCTCCGCCCCTCCAGAAGTAGGGCAGGTCTGTGGTGTGGCATAATGGCTGATGTTACCACGGTTACCTCAGCCTGCCAGGCGAGGGTAGAGGAAGACATGGCAGCAATTCGGCCCGAGCCCAACACGGCGATGGTCTCCCCATCATCATCCACGACCTTGAAATCAAGATCTTCGTTATACTTCCGTCGCTTCACTTGACGCCCTGATCGCCTCTTCTGCACAGACAGAGAAAGAAAGAAAGAAAGAAAAGTATTTACACAATGTAAAATTATTAATAAAACAATTGCCAAAAATATTGAAATAAATTAACAACAACAGCAAAAAATCCATTCCCCATTAAAGGAATTATGGGGAAAATGTGTTTATGAAAATAATGCTATAACTTTGTGTGTATATATATATATATATATATATATATATATATATTCACACGCATTTATCAGATTGGCAGTTGCCTTTAGCTGAGCCTTTTTACCGATTATCTCCATTGTTCAAAGCATTCGGCACAATCATCTGTGAGTGACGTCACTTCCAAATGCAAACACGCCCGATAGTATAGTCCCGCCCCTGACACTGATTGACAGCTTTCCTTGTAAGGCATCGGAAATTCAAATGCTAAATGAACTGTGATTTCATTTGAGTTTTGGCAGGTTACATGCACAACGCAGAGCAGACGTGGTAATTAATATTGCTATTTAAATATGACAGGTTCATAACTCGTAAGACATGGGAAATACAGTTGCAAATGGACTTTGCTTTTCCATTTGAAATTTGGCAGTCACTGTGCATTCGCTAAAGTGCAAATGCAAACAGTAATGCAAGATTTGCAATTGCGTTTGGATTATGTCACTATCTATGCGTCCACATATGGAAAATGCAATTGAAAATACCATTTGCAATTCCTTTTGGAAATAGTCCGGAATATCCTTCCATAGTAAAGTTTACTTTTAACAATTTCAAATTATTAAACTTTAAGTGAGTGCAAATATAAACTAAACATAAAAATAGCAAGAAAATGACATTAAAATTAAATATACAATATTCAACCAAAAAAAACCAAAAAAAAACACACAAACAGCGGCTGATAACTGATATGGAAGCAATATTGTGCATTCCTTTTTAAGATTTTGTATTTGCGTAAATACACAGCATGATCCATAATTATTCTGCTCAGGAGAAATCCATATGCCAGATGTATATCGGTTCTGGAGAACTTACAGTGTTATCCATAGGGTCGATGCTTTCCTCACCGCCAGTGGCGAGCGTGCTGAGAGAGGTTGTGTCATCACTCTCCACCATCTCAAGTACAGCATCACTTTTCCTCTTTCCCTTCTTCTTCTTCTCCGGAGGCATGGCACCCTGCTCTCTGCATAACACAGCGGCAAAACACTCATTTATTTAAACACTTAAAATTCATCTTACCTCCACAGCTTTGCACAGGTTGACAGATCTTGGCGCAAACCAACCAAGGACTTGTTTGACTGACAAATATCAGGCCATATAATGGTACAAAGCCGACATCTGCTGTGCAGACGTTTACTGGTTTATAAGTGGACAAGTAGCACAACAGTTTTGCTGGAGTGCAGAACTTTTGAATAAAATTGCATTTCAATGCTTTACTTTGGGAAAAACAAGTGGTGAGAGGGAACCACAAAGTGGATAAAATTAGTTTAAAAAGGGAATGTATCCAATCACAAAAGATGATTGGCAGAAACTGTTCGTAAGGCCATTTTTAAGTGCCATCATTGTGGCAATGGATTAATGCAACCCTGGAGAAAATTACATATTTGAGTACCTTATGAATTAATGTATAAAATGTATCTTTACTTCTCCAAATATGATAGTAAACTAGCTAAAAGATCAAACAGCCCTACACATGGTTGCAGGTTTCATTTTTGACCTTGCTTTCAAATTGGAAATCCATAAGTACCTACATTCACCTTGTAACGCCCACAATCCCTGTATCACATTTCACCCAATCAAGATATGAAAAGGTCTGTGATTGAGCTGAGCAAGAACAGTGCTGAGACAATACATGCAAAATTGTCACATGCAAAGGATGCAATTTACTGAAATGAGACTGTTTTGTCAGTTGACATTTGTTAGTCAGTGATTAAAATGATTTTTGCTCTCTTTAAGTCATCTCTTAGTAAACTAGGTTCCAAGTGTGCTAAATATACCTGTCATTATGGTCTTGCCATAAAGCACACATACAGTAGCACAACACTGTTAGACCAAAAATACTGAGTGAATATTTTTTTAAAGAAATTATTCAGCAAGGACACATTAAATTGATCAAAACTGACATTGAATTATATTTTTTTAAAGTTCATATTCATCAAAGAAAGCATGGTTCCCAAAAATATTAAGTAACCGTTTTCAACATTGATAATAATAAGAAATGTTTCTTGAGCAGCCAATCAGTATATTAGAATGATTTCTGAAGGATCATGTGACACTGAAGACTGGAGTAATGATGAAAATTCAGCTTTGCATCACAGGAATAAATTACATTTTAAGTTATTTTAAATTGTAATAATATTTCACAAGATTACTGTTTTTCTGTATTTTTGATCAAATAAGTGCAGCCTTGGTAAGCATAACAGACATCATTCAAAAACACTAGCGGTAGTGTTTGAACATTTAAAGGAAAATTCTGTAATTTTCTACCAACTCACTTTGGCTTCCTCCCTCTTTTGGAGGGCGGATGTGTTGCAGTGTTCTTGGCCTGTGTTTTCACTTTCACATCTTGACCTTTCTTGACTTTTTTGACTTCTTTTTGGGCTTTTGGCTCCCTCTTCTTATGATCCTTTTGTTCCTTCGCTACCTTTGACTTTCTCGGAAGAAGCTCCTTCGCTTCCTTTTGCTCCCTTCTCTTTGGTTTAGCGTTGCTCTCTTCATTTTTGTGCCACTCTGACTCTTTCTTGTCTTTTTTCCTTCGTTTCTTCTTCACCCTGGCCCCCCCCCCTCCATCATCCTCCTCGCTGTTGATTGATAAAGGGCGGAGACTGTGACTGCTGGCCGCAGACCCTGCCTCCCGTAACCCAGAGTGCTTTGGGTGAGCCATGCAGTGATTGGGCGGCCCTCCGATGATCCGTAACTGTTCTTTGCCCAAGTATATATATATATATATATATACACATACACGCATACATGCATACATACATACATACATACATACACACATACACACTATATATATTATTTATTTTATATTAATTATATTATATTATAAATATTATATATTTATAAAGCTTAAAATGGACTTTAAGAAAAGGGAGAGAGATCTGAGTCCACTTTCAAGGCCAAGGACAGTGTGAACGCAAAATTAACTGGGTTCTTTTTCACTCAGTTAACTTTGTAATCCATTTACAGCTCTTTTAAAAAGCACTCAAGTTTTTTAATGCCCTAAGCAGGGCAATGCATGTAATACAGCATACAGGCAATGTTATGGCACAAAGTGAATGAGCTTTATTATGAATTCAATCCTTGTTCATGCTCACTTCATCTGATACCTTATTTACGTGTGCCCATTCATAAATACATAAAGACATGGAAAAATCTCTTCAGCATAGTGAAACCTTAAGACGACCAAACAATGAGACATTAAAGAGCAGATTAAATACAAATGTTCTCCTCCTTCTAAAGGAAAACAGATGAATGAAGTAAACTGAATTCAGTGCCGTATGTGGGCTGTGTTTCTGGTACACATCAGCTTTATACCTCTTATTCCGCAAAGCACGTTTATTTTTAACTGCACCTAGCGTTGCAGTGCACATGTGGAACAGCGTACGCATGTGCAGACAGATACACACACACACACACACACACACACACACACTCACTCACATGCTCCCCAACAGAGCATGCAACTGCAGGCAGGTATGGGGATAATGTCAATGAATCACATGCTTTCCAAAGCAAGCGGGCTGGAATCAGGGCCGTCGTCATGGCAACAGGCTCAGGACCAAGCTGTGGGAAGCGGGAACGTAAACACACAGTCTCCGTGGTAACCCTTTCCTTTCTGGGGTCTAAAAAGCATCAACCTCATTGTTCTTGAACATAATATTAGTGATATCTGCATGGGTAAAAACACTACTTTTTGTAATTAACTTCACTGTACAGAAACAGGAAGAGTAAATGACAACTTCCTGCAACTGCCCTATTCACTTTTGCCCTTACGTTGACCTTTTTTTACCCGAATGCTCTCTCTATGCATCACGTGCATCTGCAAGCAAACCCATGCGTTTAAGTGTATGGAAGCGTGCATACACATAAGCATGCGCAAACACTGCAGACTATTCCCGTGCCGTGCTGCAGTATGCATGCTTGCCAGGCAAATCTGCCAACCACAAGCGCACACACATACACGCGTTGCAATCAAATTCCCTATGAATCAATACCAACTCCCAACTCCCAAACGCGACAGCTGCAGTTCAGTCAATGCCAGCTCCAAATCCGAACACACCTTGCTCAAACGTGTTTTATAAAACATGCACACACATCGCTCCTGCTAACATGCATCCTCCTCTCCATCAAATGCACGACAGCGGTCACGCTAACCGCAATAACAAAAAGCATAATAATGAAAGAATTAATTGTTTTGGTCCTTTAACTGCTCTGTGCTACTGTAAACCTCCCTAAACAAAGTCCATATCGTTTTGCTCATGGTTTCAGACAAAAAACTGAAAATGAATTGCATACTTGGATGGTCAAAGGCAGATGCGAAGGACACCGTCTATTCAATGAAAACAAAAAGATGTGTTCTTGTGTTCAAAACACCTATACAGAGAAAAACAAAAGGCAGAGGTCTCAAGAAAAGTTGGACTATTTTTAACCTGACAAGTCATCTACAACTTGTGGTGCTCATGGCAGGATGCTCAGAAAAACAGCAAACAAACGACGCAACACAATGGCCATGGATGTCCATCTGTATGTGTCTTTAAAAAACTAAAAAGACAAGAGTTTTACAGTGTAAACTAACAGCACACTATAAAATACTAAATAACGGCACACTAACTTACAAAAAAAGGGTCAAACAAGGGTGAAAAAAAGTCCTATTAGTTGACTAGTCATTTGTTGGATGACTAGATGACTACAGTCGACCACTGCATTTACATTTATTATTTTAGCAATCATTTTGGTCCAATGAATACAACAAAGTGCTTCATGATAAGGAGGCAATAACATGAGAAGTGATAAAAATACAAAGTTTCAAATGTTATTTAGGAGTACTGGCTAGAACAGGGAGGGAAATAAGAAACAGTGAAAGCATTGAGTTTTTTTTAAAGTGGTAACATTAACAGGATTCAGTCAAGAGCTTTTTTGTGATCCATCTTTATTATACATTAGCATTGAATTAATAGCATCTTCATGAGGTGCAACCTGGGATGCTTTTAAACAAAATAAAAAGGAGTTCACATATATGATGGACACTTAACTGCTTTTCTTTAACTATCCACTCCAACTCATCCATTATAAATACATTTACTTTTTTACACTACCGTTCAAAAGTTTGGGGTTTGTAAGATTTAGTTTTTTTGAAAGAAGTCTCATATGCTCGTCAAGGCTGTATTTACTTGATCAAAAATATATTAAAAACTATGAAATATTATTACAATTCAAAATAAGCATTTTCTATTTTAATATATTTATTACTGTTTTTCTGTATTTTTGATCAAATAAGTGCAGCCTTGGTAAGCATAACAGACATCATTCAAAAACACTAGCGGTAGTGTTTGAACATTTAAAGGAAAATTCTGTAATTTTCTACCAACTCACTTTGGCTTCCTCCCTCTTTTGGAGGGCGGATGTGTTGCAGTGTTCTTGGCCTGTGTTTTCACTTTCACATCTTGACCTTTCTTGACTTTTTTGACCTCTTTTTGGGCTTTTGGCTCCCTCTTCTTATGATCCTTTTGTTCCTTCGCTACCTTTGACTTTCTCGGAAGAAGCTCCTTCGCTTCCTTTTGCTCCCTTCTCTTTGGTTTAGCGTTGCTCTCTTCATTTTTGTGCCACTCTGACTCTTTCTTGTCTTTTTTCCTTCGTTTCTTCTTCACCCTGGCCCCCCCCCTCCATCATCCTCCTCGCTGTTGATTGATAAAGGGCGGAGACTGTGACTGCTGGCCGCAGACCCTGCCTCCCGTAACCCAGAGTGCTTTGGGTGAGCCATGCAGTGATTGGGCGGCCCTCCGATGATCCGTAACTGTTCTTTGCCCAAGAGGCCGATGGGAAATGTAGTTTGTGCGTTTTGGTCAGAGGCATTCGAGGCAGCAGCGGATGGAGTGTGCTTTAGTACATGGGAGGCAGACATCTGGAAAAACAAAAGAGTTTGATTAAAATTTGTTCCTCTAATTAAACACTATTCGTCTTGTTTAAAACAGACAGATCTCAGATCTGACTAGTTAAGACATCATTCAACTAGTTAATTCATCATTCAATTCAAAGTTAAACTAACCCAAACTACTGGAACTTTATAAAACAGACATTTACATTCTAAACTGTGTAGAGTAACTAATCTAGCTCAGATTTGACCAGTTATATCCGTCATGAGTTTCCAGTTTGCTGGTTATCAAAAGAAATGATGTTTTGGGCACTTTCATGCTGGCTTTGGCTGGATTAAACTGTCATAGTATTATTATTATTATGTTACAATTTACATATATTATCAGTCTTCAGTGTCACATGATCTTTCAGAAATCATTATAATATGCTGATTTGCTGCACAAGAAATATTTCTTTGATATTTTCAGGGAAACCATGATAGAATTCTTTGTTCAAAAACAAATCTTACTGACCCCAAACTTTGAACGGTAGTGCACATCCATTAATAAAATAGTTTTACTTAGTTTTATAAATAAATTCATATATAGGCAAGCCTCCTTTGACTTGTTAATCACTTTATCAACCTGCAGTGATCTCAAATTGCTCAAAATCAAATAACAGTTTAAGCTGGTGTGAATCCCTGCTGGTTCTTCAGAAAGGCCTGACAATGAAGCTCTCAGGGTGCTTAGGAAGTGCTCTTTGAATCACTGGTCTTGTGGCGCAGGAATGAATAACTAAATTGGCCTAGTTTGATTTTGACACCACCAAAATTCAAATCCAAATGCAGATCAGATCATTTGAATGACAGTGACACGAAACAACCAGAAGAGCGTCTGAGTGTGAAAGCACTTATTTGGCCTTTCTTAACTTTTAATGTCTCATTCTTTTTAAGTAATCAATAATCTGCTGGTGTCTCCAACGTGCTTCTCTCTCAAAAGCGGACCACAAAAAGGTGGTCACACTGTTGAAGCAACAAACACATGAATCCCAATGTAAGAGAAAGGTTTATCCCATCCAAGTTTACTGCTCCATTGCTGCACTGACTACTGACACACAACCATTCTTCACTTCAAGAAATCCCAGTGCAGAGTCTAGATCCACTGCGCCTGACAGCAGACCAAAAGCCTCCCTGATCCGGCTGACAATCCGACAGATTCACAGCAGTGTCCTCAAGTGGTTTTGCACAAAGGTGAGAAATGCTGTACATTTCTTGAAACCAGGGAAGACTTACTACAACACACCACGTCTAACATTGACATTTATTTACTGTACAGCAATAGTGATCGAGGAGGAAGCACGAGAGACAGAAGGAGTTTGAGTGATGCTGACATTGATTTATGTTCAGTCTAATGGCGCTTTTCCACTGCATGGTACGGCACGGTACGGCTCGGTACGGTTCACTTTTGGGGGGTTTTCCACTGGGTACAGTACCTGGTACCTGGTACTTTTTTTAGTACCACTTCGGTTGGGGTTCCAAGTGAACCGTACCGTTATCAAAACGTGACGTGTAAACTCTGCTGATCACGGATTGGCCGGAGAGAATCGTCACTACCTGC
>NW_015646846.1:686397-699430 GCF_001515625.1 Sinocyclocheilus rhinocerous | reverse complement strand
AGTTTTTTTTTTACTTTTGAAATTGTAAAAATGCAGAAAGTTTTCTGTGAGGGGTAGGTGTGGGTTTAGGTTAAAAAGTGTATAACTATCTGTATATAAAAACAATAGAAGTCTATGTAATGTCCCCATTTAGATAGCTAAGTAAACGTGTGTGTGTGTGTGTGTGTGTAAAATAGTATATCAGCCTGGCGAGTAAACTAAAAAAATTTACTAGCCAATGGCGATTATATTGCCAATGTGTGCGCAGAGGGTTGTGCTGTGCCGTACTGAGCCGAGTCGTACCACGCAGTGGAAAAGCGCCATAACTGGTGCATGATCACAACGCTGGCTGGGATTTATTCACAACTCATAAATGTCACAACTGATCCTTTGTACTAATTACTATGGTCTCAAAAGTGTGGAAAAAGACAGGCACACAGGAATACATAGATATGCCTGATGCATGATAAAAGGGAATTCATAAAATTTTTTAAAATACTGTATTGTGGATTATTTTGGTGCACCAGTAAATTTTCATCAAGGGAACTCTTAATTCTGAACTAACTCAAATTTACCACACAGACAAATTCACATTAAGGCATATTTAAATACCGATTTCATGCTCCAATGCATTAAACTCTACAGACTGAAGCATACTGCGGTAATGTTCAACTTTGACCTCATTTTCCCCCGACGTTTCGAAGCACAGCCAATGATTGCTAGACAATTAGCATGATTAGGTGTTGCCAGCCTGAAAATCAAAACAAGCTGGAAAAGAAATTGCATCGAGATGTACAAAAGCATATCATGCAAACGGCACAGTGAATCTCTTTCTACACAATGCTACACCTCACACCTTCTTCACAAGTACTTCTGTTGGATTCTATAGAAAATTGCTAGGGAATTTCATTGATTCCTAATCAAACATTAACAAAGCAAAACATTTAACAAAGTTAAACATTATCATCATCTCTACATCCTCCTCATCTAGAAGTATGAGGTATGTATGGAGGTCAAGTAACTGAATTTTCTGAGTACTAATCAGACATGTGCTCTGCACTTACTTAGCTCTGTTTAACATACTTTATGTGTTTAATGAAATCCGTGGGAATTATTTTAAACAGTAAAAGCATGATAGCCAGTCTTTAAGACCTGAGAATTATGCATCATGTTTTATGTAACTTTCGCAGATCTAAGGAAAAAACACACTACTTGACGCAGATATAGAAATATAATTTTTGCTAATGTAACAATATCTTAATGTTGCATTCAATTATTTTTACTGCCAATTTGCAGGACACAGAACAACATTTAGATTCAAGTATAAATGCCAATATTAAGAGGATTTTAGTCATTTCTGTACAAACATACATGGATTATTTAACGTTCATCTGTAAAATAATGAAATATTCATACATATCCAAAAATCCTACAGAAAAACTGTGAACAACATTAAATGTTTAGGAGTTGCCAGAAAGCATTAGATATGAGTTTATAATTCAGTTTATTTTATAAGATCTAGCTTAGCTAAGTGTACCTCAGTCTTCCTGAGTGTTTTAGCAGTTTTCTAAGAATCTGAGTTGGAATTTTTTTGCAAAGCTGTTAGTTTATTGTTTTTATAAATTAAAAACAATATTAACATGTGATCATCCTCTGAGATGTTAAAAGCATAAATTGCTAAATGTGACCCTGGAGCACAAAAGCAGTCTCAAGTCGCTGGGGTATATTTGTAGCAATAGCCAAAAATACATTGTATGGGCCAAAATTATTGATTTTTCTTTTATGCCAAAAATCATTAGGACATTAAGTAAAGATCATGTTCCATAAAGATATTTTGTAAATTTCCTACTGTAAATATATCAAAACTTAATTTTTGATTAGTAATATATGCATTGCTAAGAACTTCATTTAGACAACTTTAAAGGCGATTTTCTCAATATTTTGATTTTTTTGCACCCTCAGATTCCAGATTTTCAAATAGTTGTATCTCGGCCAAATATTGTCCTATCATAACAAACCATACATCAATGGAAAGATTATTTTCTCAATTTTTTGTTTTTTTTGCGCACTCAGATTCCAGATTTTCAAATAGTTGTATCTCAGCTAAATATTGTCCTATCATAACAAACCATACATCAATGGAAATCTTATTTATTCAGCTTTGAGATGGTGTAATTTTCTCAATTTCAGAAAAATAGACCCTTTTGTGGTCCAGGGTCACAAATACAGATATAAAAAGACAACATCGAAGAGTGTCTACAAAGCATAAAAAATGTGTCCTTTTTTTTTTTAAATGGTAATCAATAAAAAGTGGAAACGCTTGTGAAAATAAGTTTTCACACTCTAAAAAATGCTGGGTTGTTTCAACCCAACTTTGGGTCAAATATGGACTAACCCAGCTGTTGGGTAAATTTTTTAATTAAATTTTTAACCCAAAAGTTGGGTTAGTCCATATTTGACCCAAAATTGGGTTGAAACAACCCATCAGTTTTTAGAGTGCAGTATGACAGTTTGACATCATTATGCATTAGAGCACTGAAGTAGTAAGTGATTAAAAAAATCATACTATCCTGCAATGAATCCAGCTGGTCAGTGGATATATTTTTGAGATGCATGTTAATACCAGGTCTTGAGTGACCACTTGTGACTAGATCACCCAAAACGAGAGTTGATACCAAATGTACACTGAGCCAATAATTAATTGCAGAGGTATATGCTAAAGCTGTAATATAAGAGGCACAGATGGTGCACATTAATTGGACATGAAGCAGTAATGTCGACTACATGCCAATGTCACTGTATTGCCAAAATGATAAATTTAAACTTCTTGCAACTTTGTGTGCAGAGTTTATGCTGGGTTTAAGTCATACCGTGTAGGTGCTGCAGACAGCACATTCGTAGCACATGCCAACAGATATTATACTCAACATTTTAGCATTTACCTGTAGGACAGCAATCACTGCACCAGCCAGACTGCGCCGGCAGTACCTACTCTTCTAGAGAGCATCTGACTCAGAGAAGGAGTAACTGAGGTGCTGTGGCCAGTTTAGTCAAACAGATACTCAAAACAGATGTTCAGCTTCCTGGTTGTTGACCGTCATAATAAAAACTCTCAATTCTTCTTGAAATGAAAACTTCTGAATCTACCTCCAATGTTTTCAATGATATCTTCCATTTGATGCTTTCTTTAAAAAATCACAGCTATTTATTAGCTTAGGCTGTGAAGAAATGATCTGCCTTGAATCATCAAATCAAGTCAAAAGTCACCAGTAATTGTGACTGAGTATCCAAGTTTATAAAATAGACAGTTACAACAACAAATTCTGATTGGATGAGCAACATTCAAAGGCATATAAAACGCAGATATGCACACAGGTGCACATTCTATATAACACGGCAAGCTGCATGGAAACTATAAACATGCTGCAGCCAACAGAACTGTTCATTTAACAACACACCTTACCCATGCTACAATCACTAAAATCACGCCAGTGCAAGGCCTTTCATGACTTTTGCTTGAATTATTCAAGTCAAAAGTTGTCAAAAGTCATTTCTGATTCAAATATTGAAAAAACAACAACATTGAATTAGAGTAAAAATATGCATTACCTAAGACAAAGGTAAACAAAAGGACACTAGCACATTGTCTTGGCCCTGGTCAAAATATGAAAAAGGACTGAAAAACCCACAAAAACGTTTTAATATATTGATTGTTTCTCATATGTAAGAAACTCAAAGGAGTGCAAACAAATGTCTTCTATTGAAAAAACATACTACTGTAATCCCACATGTGTCTCCTCTAGAATTTCAGAAAAGATTAACAACAACACAACTCTGTTCATATTTACCAATCAAAATTTAAAAAATTCATTATGAACTCAACATTTCTCTTCAATTTCTTCTGAGCAGATAATCTTAGCTATGCTATCCACGTTACTTTTATAGCTCTATATACTTACTATATGACAACAATTTTCTTATTTGTTTCTATTTTTACTAGGACTTGCAGGAGACACAAAGTTGATATTGCAATGCAACATAGCTGAGAACTCAATTAAATCTCCTGGACTGTGAAAAAACAACCAAAACGATCTTTTGGGAGAAAATAAAAGCAATGTTATCAAACAAATTTCAGAACCTTTCTGAATATTTTGCATGCAACTTGAATCCTAATCTCAAACCTAAGTATTGCACTTACGGAAAGTTAGCATCAGGGTAAGTTTAACTACCCAAGAAGCTTAGAAAAAACTACTGCAAACAACACTTTAAATATTAAAGACAAAATGTAGGCTAAATAAGGTTAAGAATCTTTCTGAAGTACAACTGTAGTGCAAGGACTAAAACTTATGCTAATTTTGCAATGACGATGAAAGTGTGAGAGACGGTGTGAGAGAAACAGAGAGGGAGATAGAGGGAACTCTCACAGAGTGTCTGACAGAAACACATGTGATACACCAACCTGCTTGTCCTTCTTTTGCATTTTCATTTTTTCTTGATCTTTGTGTCTGCGTCTGGAATACAGAGATACAAGGAATCATGAATATAGAAATTATGCAAAGCGTAAAAAAAAAAACGTTAAAAAAATTATTTAAAAAATAAAAGCATTTAGAATGTGGTCAATTCAGAATGCACAACA
This sequence comes from Sinocyclocheilus rhinocerous, assembly GCF_001515625.1. Taxonomy (NCBI): domain Eukaryota; kingdom Metazoa; phylum Chordata; class Actinopteri; order Cypriniformes; family Cyprinidae; genus Sinocyclocheilus; species Sinocyclocheilus rhinocerous. Next base: position 694,815 of record NW_015646846.1, on the reverse strand, counting down.
AAACTTAAAAGGAAATTCAAACTAATATCTCCTTATTGCATTCTTGACCATTAAATAAATAAACAAAAAGTCATATTATGAAGAAGACTGCTGCAGACAATATTATTTAAGATGTCAGATCAATAAATAATATAAAACATATATATTCAACACTATAGCTATACATAACAATTGTTCAAGGTCATTTTATATTGCTTTGGGGTAAAACTATAATTAATAATTCAGCTTTAACATAACCAGCTTTAAACAATCACCACCCGTCACCAAGACATAACTATATAACAACAAAATTGTGTATTGTTCAAATGAATGACTTGCATTAATAACAGATTATGAGCACTTAAACTTTTCTCCACTTTTGCGACCTATTTAATTGACTTCAATTTTCTAATGGGTTTAATTGAAATAATTTGTAATAGTTTGAAACATTCACTAAAACCAAGGCCATTAGACACTAACTAACCCATTCCTTAAGTTGCTCTACTTAAAGTTAAAAAGGTGTCAATCTACCTGTGGTGCACTGTCATTGAATTAAAAATAAAAACATTAAAATCTTACAGTAATGCAACATTATAAGTGACATAAATCTGTAATAACTACAGAATTCAATTATACTAACTATTAACTAACTCATTGCTTGAGGTAAGACAGCTGTCAATTTACCTGTGATGGACTGTAATTATATTAAAAAGAATAAAATTTGACAAACAACATTACAAGTGGCATAAATCCATAATATCACATAATTTTCACCGTAAACTAGGTAAGACCCTTGATACTAACTAACCCACTGCTTTATTCAAGACAGGTGTCATTCTACTTGTCATGCAATTTATAAAAATTTTAATTGTATAAAAAAAGAAAAGCATAACGTTTTGACAAGAATGCAGCATCAGTGGTGATATAAATCCATATGAACACATAAATTTCAAAAGGTTTACTTTATAAACCAAATGGGCCCCTTGATACTAACTAACCCATTCTTTGACTTAAGACAGGTGTCAATCTACCTGTGGTGTCATTGAATTAAAAATAAAACCATTAAGTTGAGACAGTAATGCAACATTATTTGTGATATTAATCTATAATAATCACAGAAATGCATCATAAACCAGGTGGGACCCCAAATACTAACTAACCTATTACATGAAGTAATTCAGATGTGAAATTACCTGTTATGCATTATTATTGTATAAAAAAGAAAGGCATAAAGTGTTGACACTAATGCAAAATCATTAGATATATAAATCCATATAAGCACATTAATTTCAAAAGGGCTACGTTATAAACCAGCTGGGCCCCTTGACACTAACTAACCCATTACTGGAGTTAAGACAGGCGTCAATATAGCATTGAGGCATTTTCATTGTTTAAAAAAAGAAAAAGCATAAATTTGTTACAGTAATACTTTCTTATTAGTGACAAAAATCAATAAAATAACAAGTTAATTTGAACAGGGATATAGCACAAACCAGGAGTGGAAGTAAACCACATGAGTGCTAGAAGTTACATTGTTCCTAGTACTTGATAGTAGTCATGGGATGCTTTGTGCCTCAACGGATGCCAAACTTGCCTCATAAAACACTCTTATAAAAAGCCTAACATCGTGTCCCATATACATTAGCCCCTGTAGGGCGCTAGCCAGCGTGCTAACTGTAATGTCACGGCAACGGTGCTCTATATTTCAGGCGTTACACGCGTGAAGAGCCGCTCAAACTCCGCGGAGGGACCGTCAAACGCGACCTCACCTACCTGGACACGCCGGCTCCGGACATCAGTTAGCGTAAAAACCTACGCGTTCCTCTCTCCGCATTTATTTCCAAGGACACTAAACGCCATGACAGTTTAGAAAAATGCATAAAAAATTAGAGGGGGTGGGAGTCGGGGAAGGGAAAAAAACTCAGAGCAATTTCTTTCATCCTAACGCACAAGAGCAGTTCATTCATGAGGGGATGCGAGAGTTTGACGCGTCCGCGCACCACCTACTCCATGCGCTTTTGCGCCCGACGCGTTAAAATTAAAAAGTTTAAAGATGTGCTTACCTAAAATGGCTACTGCGGCAGCCAAAATACAAACAGCTATTATTTGGTGAAGTTTAGCGCTGGCCGCCTGCAACAACAGCCTAACTTGCGTTTAGGCCCGTATTCTGCCGTTCGCCATTGGACGCGTCTGAGCGCAGCTGGGCCGCTGGATGTTCCTATTGGCCAGCGAGCTGTCACGCAAGCGACGCTGCGCTAAGCTTGTCTGAGAGACACATATCGCCAGCGACCATTGTGTACTTTTAGCCTCTTGTGTGGATGTGGATGTTTTTGCTGTAGTTCAGGAGGTTTTTTTCTATTTCAGTTCTTCGCCGGTGACCGAAAGCACGCGCTGGATTCATTCGCGTTTGTCGCGTCCGGAGTGCAAAAGCTACGCTGTGGGGTTTTATGTTTCTTCTCGCCGCATCCACCAATCGTGATGCTTTTTACTCCATCATTACGGCGCCTGTGAGAGTCGAGAGGGGAAAAAATGTAACATTCCACGTCTTTGCTCATGTTTCATATCCCGGATGTGAGAATAGCAGGGGTTATAATAAAGCGTGTGGGTGAAGCTGCATATGTCCTTGTGATGTGTTGGGTTTCCTGAAGCTCTTTTGTGTAATGCGAAGCTGTGTTTGACTCGTACAGAAATTCACGTTGTGCATCAAACAGTCTAGGATATGCCATTGCTGTAAATGGGGCGTACTTGTCTTGCACTAAAAAAAGTACCGTGGTACTACCATGGTACCATTGTTTAGACATGACACCATGGTCATTCGTCATGGACTTGTACTACTTTAAGTACATGTGCAGTAGCAAGACTATGGTATCATATGGTACTTATATACCATGGTAGCTTTGTAATAACGTGAAACACTGTGTACAAAACCCTGTTAGTACCATGGTACTTGATACCTTTTTGTAAGTGCTTGTAAAACCACTGTACCTTATTTTGTAAGGAATAACAAAAATGCCAGTTTTAAATAAAAAAAAACAGTTTTGAATACTTCTTTAAAAAGTGACAGTAAAGACATTTGTTACAAAAGATTTCTATTTAAAAACAAATGCTGTTCCTATTCATCCTGAAAAACATGTATCACGGTTTCTACAAAAATATTAAGCATCAAAACATTGAAGAAATGTTTGTTGAGCAGCAAATCAGCATATTAGAATGATTTCTGAAGGATCGTGTGACACTGAAGACTGGAGTAATGATGCTGAAAATTCAGCTTTGCATCACAGGAATAGATATATTTTAAAATATATTCAAATAGAAAACGTGTTTTAAATTCTAATAATATTTCTCAATGTTACAGTTTTTACTTTAATTTGATCAAATAAACTGGTAAGCAAAAGAGACTTAAAAAAATACTTAAAAAATATATATTGAAATATCTAATGGCACGTATATTTGTTTGCACTTTTTGCATGTAATAGAACATTTTACCTTCAGTCTAGCCTCCTATTACGTTTTTACATGTCAAAAACATACCAGTACTAAAAATCACATGGATTTTCTCTTAAAGGTGAGGGGATGTTGATTTAGAGTCAATCCAGTAGTTTATGAGCGTTAAACCTACTGGCTCAAACTGAGTGCTGTCAAAATATAACATTATTCCAGATAAATCCCCATTTCATATACATCACCATGGCATGTTTACAATTTCAAAAGTTTGCAACTTTGTAAAACTTTTTAGAAGATGACTGAATTTGGCATATTCCTCTAAATGTTTTTTTTTTGTCTTGTAATCATGTTCTTGCCAGGGCTGAGTTACATGTGGACTGCTGAGCCAAACAACCTTATTTATAAAACTCCTTCGGGAGCACACTGAAGCAATTAGTTAATTCATAATTAATTTTCTGAACTTTTTTTTTTTTTACATGCAATTGACATTTTATACTTGCCAGATGCATACTACAGAATGTGCATATCTCATATCACAACTATTGCAAAGCAAGTAGCTCAAAATAGAAGCTATTTTTGTCATAAATGAAGTGCACTTGCTAAATGAGTAAATGTATTGGAAAGTGCATAATGCTACAGAGCACACTGTGTGAATACTACATCACAATCTTGACCTCTTAGCCTCTTTCTTGACTCATATTATCTACAATATATATATATATATATATATATATATATATCAGACATTTTTTACACTAAATGGGATTAAAAATAAAAGATAGACTGAATAAAAAGAATGCGAAGAAATTCACATGCTATTTCTAAACAACTGTACGTAACATACTGCATAAAACACAGCATGCAATAGTCAAGGACTATCCATCTGAAGCAACCTGGGGTTAAGTGTCTCATTCAAGGCGGCAGAAATGATGTTCATGGCTCACAGAATCAAAGCCCAGCATTTTATCTCTAAAACAATACACTACCTCCTATAAAAGAATCCTTCACTTTCACTGACACAAATGCACACATGAGCATAGATGTAGGTTTGTAATATCAGGGACAAATATAGGGAATACCTCTGTTGAGTCTGTTTTTAAGGGGTGCTGTTGATTCAGTGCTGCAGTGAGAGGATGTTCAATTAGTAATAATTACACTGAAAAAAAAAGCTAATCTTCACGATTAATTACAAAGAAGCAACAAGCAACACATTGAATTAAATGTGAAATTTTGAAGTAGAAAGATTGAAATATTTTTTTTTTAATAGTTTTGTAAAATGTATTTAAATAATCCTATTTTTTGGTTTTATATTATAGAGTTATATGGGTCTGTGTGGGTGTGTGTGTGTGTGCGTGCGTGCGTGTGTGTGTGTGTGTGTGAACCTGGAGAACTGACTTCATCCACTAAAAATCACCAAAACACCAGCTATCATAGAGAAAACATGACAAAGAAAAGTTAATGAAGAGAAAAGATCCTGCAGCATTTGGGTGCAAAAGGCATTTTTTTTAATGTGACTTAAGGGTCCAAAATACTTGAAGCTCTGTTCATGTTTATATGCATATTTTTCCAGTGGTAAAGAGGTTGGGAATGTGACGGTAAGAAGACATACATGAAGGAAATCATCAGGGAATCTATTTAGGAGCACATAACAAATCCTTAAAGCTCCCTGCCTCTCCTTTTCTCCCCTTCTGCTCCTTCATTGGCTCTGAGCCCAGATTGTCTCTGGCAGGAGTTTAAGAAGTTCATTGCTTCAAGAATATTCAAACAATAAACACTCCTACAGTTCATCTAGCCATGCTACAAACTACATTTTTCTCTTTCGTTCTTTGTGCTCTCAAACCTAAACCTCATATTCACCCACTTTAAAACAGCTGAAACCGGACACAGGTGTGACAGTGATGTAAAACCAGCAGGGGGCAGATGTGGCATATTTTTTTTAGCAAGAAGAGTTAGTTGTCAAACATTTACTGCAGTGAATATTTTTCAAGGCAGGTTTTTAAAGTCACTTTCTATAAACAATCCTTAAGGTCTTGACTGCTTAAAAAACTGAATATTTCCACCATTACTGTCTAGGGGGAAAATATACAGTTCATTGAACTCACACCTTTTGTTACATGCATAACAGCATGATTTCACACACGCGCACACACACACACACACACACGCACGCACGCACACACACTCACTCTCTCGCTCACACACACACACACACACATATTTTTTCATATATATTTTCATATATATATATAAAAGTACAAAAGCCATTTTCCACTACATTTATGAATTAAATTATGTATAGTCTGCTTTCAGCAAAAAATATAAATAAATAAATACATACATAAGGTAAATAGTAAAATAAATGTTAAAACAATTAATGAAAGAGCAACTAAGGGAAAAAAGTAACATACAATACAGAAAATATCAAATCCTTGTTTTGGCTAAAACAAATTGTTGATAGTAATTCAATATTAATTAGTCAACAGTAATAGAATTGCATAAAATTACAACATTCTTTTCAAAAGTTTGGGGTCAGTAAGATTTTCTTTTCTTTATGAAATTAATATTCAACAGTGTTGCATCAAAAGTGACAGTAAAGACATTTATAATGTCTTTACAAAATATTTCTGTTTCAAATAAATGCTGTTCTTTTGACCTTTCTGTTCATCAAAGAATCCTAAAAAATGTATCACAGTTTATATAAAGCACAAAAAATATAAATTTGCAAAAAATATAAAGCAGCACAACTGTTTTCAACATTGATAATAATAAGAAATGTTTCTTGAAATGTTTCTGAAAATTCAGCTTTGCCATCACAGGAATAAATTACATTTTAAATATATTCAAAGAGAAAACAGTTATGTTAAATTGTAATAATATTTCACAATATTGCTGTTTTTACAGTATTTGTAAACAAATAAATGCAGCCTTGGTGAGCAGAAGATACTTCATTCAGAAACATATCAAATTACCAACCCCAAACGATTGAACGATGATGTAAAGCATATGTGACAACTTGCCCCAATATCAATATGACACTTGTATTACATAAACTTTTTTAAAGTAACATTTCAAAAATATGATCTTGAATTTTAGTTTGGAGGACGGAATTCACAAAATTTACAACAAACCATTTGCCAGTATGCAGACCCCATTGCCCCATAAAAAGGAATTATTCCTCTTTCAACACCAGACTGTTTTTGAAAATATGTGGAAAGCAGTATAGTTTAATTCAGATGAGCCATTGGGGGTCTTGGCCAAGTGTCTTACAAGCATATTCACAGGATATTTAATGGACTTGTACAGTTTGCACCGAAACAGTTCCAAGTTTTTCAATCATTCCACGCTGCCAAATGTGTCAAGCAGCCAAGAAAATATGGAAGAATTCTGAATTTACAGCTTTGATGTGTTTCCTGCCTGGAGTGACAGAGGAGAGAAATGACAAGGGAGTGTGTGGGAGACTCCAGTGAACAAAAATGGGAGGAGAGAGAGAGAGGGGTTAAAGCCGATGAGGGAGCATTGTGAGACCGGCTCAGTACTGGATAGAAAAGAAAGCTAGTCACATTCGATGCATTCAGTCACTTTCCTTTTTGCTCTGTACAAGCAGCTTCTCAGAATCAGGTGTCATTTCTGGCTGCTGGAGGAACGCACGCTATCAGGAGTCAACAGACATCACACACACACGCATGCACACCACTGCAGAGATGAGCACAAACGTGCATTCGCTTAGTTGTCAGACGTAACCCGGCTCTGGACGAGCTCTGAACCAGGTAGGGTGAACTACTTTAACTACAGATGTTTCTGCATGTGCAGTTTGAACTGCTTTGTTTTCACTCTTCAGCCAGAAAGAACAGTTGTTTTTCATTGAAAAGCCAAAAACTTATAGTGTTTTTAAGAATAAAACAAAAAGTAGACTGCTCAAACGTAATGATGTGTGTTAATTCGTGCATATTTACTAACTTACTAACATTTTTACTATTACATATCATGTGTTTGGTGCTGTGCTCTTTGGCCAACCAATGACATACCGAGGGAAAGTCTGGGAAACCTGTTTGAAAACAATCATTTTGTGAACACATGGACCTTGTTTACTTGCTTAAAGCATGCTCCTGGTGTTATTATGAACGATTTATCTATGTCAGTGCCATGTCAGCTATTAAAGGCACCTGGATCAAAGCTGTCAGAATCTCCCATGCTGCCCTGCATTCCTGTTTTACTTAATTAACCCCAAACAGACGTCTTTGTGTATCAGCGGTCATCTGTGGCATTCAGACAGGTTCGCTGCACAGGTTGGCTAAAAGAAAAACACCTCAGGCTATGAGTTGGACACTCTTTTCTCTAGGGTTGATGTTTATTTTTGCAGCTGGTGGCATGTGTTCTTGGAAAAATGGAAAGTAATAGATTTCTAAGCTATTGGGAGAGAGAGAGAGAGAGAGAGTATATGCTTGAACTTTTCAGTTTCTAAGCTATTTTATTGAGAAATCACAGAACAATGTTGACAATACATTTCCGCGCTGAATGATTCTGTGTGCTCGCGATGTGTGCGTGATGTAAGAGCTACTGTCTGTAGCCTATGTGTGCAGCAGCGCATTGGATTAGAACGGCGATTAATTTACCTACCTGTACAATAAGCGGTTTAAAACCGGCTGGAGCGCTTTCAGAGTATGCATTTATTTGTCATTTGAACTGTTTGGAAACAGAGCGTAAATGTGGAAGTCCTTCAAAAATGTCTTATCCTGTTGCGCCCCCTATAGGACCAGCGACTAGTCGACGTCAAGTTTAAAGCGTCATGGCAGAGCACTGTAGTCGACTAGTCCATTAGTCGGTGCAACTCCTAATATATATATATATATATATATATATATATATATGAAAAAAATGAAATTAAACAATGAAAAAAGTAAATATAAGTTTAAATTAAAATCAAATATACTTGTTTTAGCACTTGCATATCATTGCTCTCTTGTTGATTTTGATTGCTTCTGTTGTCCTCATTTG
>NW_015646846.1:682364-686303 GCF_001515625.1 Sinocyclocheilus rhinocerous | reverse complement strand
TGTTTTAGCACTTGCATATCGTTGCTCTCTTGTTGATTTTGATTGCTTCTGTTGTCCTCATTTGTAAGTCGCTTTGGATAAAAGCGTCTGCTAAATGACTAAATGTACATGTAAATATTATAAATCCATATAAGTTAAATTATGTAGATTATGACTTAAACAGTCTGTAACAAACAAAAACACACAGAAATTTAGTATACAGGAATGCATTTTGGACATTAGATTTAGTCTCATGTTAACCCACAACGTTAAACATTATGTATTTTAACATTTATTCTGGTGCAATGTCTTGCCCCATTGACTTCCATGCAAGTGTATTACTGTAAACACGTTTTTTTTTGTTTTTTTATGAACTGAGTGAAGAGTTATTATTTTCTGTAGTAACTGACAGCATGAGATGCTGATGATAGGACTTAACCTGCATTTAACCTGAAACACTGCTTTAAAGGCAAGTCTTCTTTAAGGGCAATGAAAGAGGCCGCAAGCATTTCCATAAAGACAAATGATGTTTAATGGAGCTCTCTGTCATGCTTTAATGCAAACCAGTGGTTGTGGAAAAAAACCCTCAGACAGGTTCCACTGTCTGTTCACAGAGAGGCTCCTCATGTTTTTCAATTTACACTCTTTCACAGTTCTGCTTAGCTCATCCCTCCGTTCTCCTGACTTCCCCACCTCTCTCTCCCTGATGCCCCTCTGTGGGAATCTGAAACTCAATTCCCCGTTACAAGACTGGACCGAAAACCGTGAGACTATTAAAATCGAGCCATCCCAAAATGCAGAATCTCCCTCTCTCTCTCTCTCTCTCAATCTCTTTTATTTCTTGCTCTCGTCTACCTTCATTGGCTTTGTTTCTTTTTGAATGGATACAACACCCTTAAGAAGGAATCTGGGAATCTAGAATTCCATTTAAAAACACCAGTTGCTTCATGTAAAGGCAAATAAGTTGACAGCCATCAATGGCAGTATTATACAGGATTGTCATGTTAACTTAAGAAACTTGTCAAAGATTTGAAGACGTGCTAGCTGTGCTCATGTTATAAATCGGAGAGTGTAGCAGATTTGTAAATGGTCACCTTAAATATGAAAATAAGGCAAAAAAGCTACATCTTTTCATAAAGGCATTTTATTGAATATGAGATGTACATGCATTAATGGATAAACTGTTAATACAATATATAAATGATAATATAAATAATACTATAATAAATATTTATAGTAATACAAACATTATATTTATACATAATAAAAATACATATTTTACTACTAATAACATTAATTAATGAATAATTGGGAAAAATATTATTAATTATATAAAGTAATTGTTTAAAATAACAACAAATCAAATTGAAAAATATACATAATAAAAATACATATTTTACTACTAATAACATTAATTAATGAATAATTGGGAAAAATATTATTAATTATATAAAGTAATTGTTTAAAATAACAACAAATCAAATTGAAAAATTATTATTAATAAAAGTATAAATTCTCATTAATAATAAAAATTCAATTACAAACTCAAAATATGTTTGCTAATCATCATAATGATGATATTAACAATAGTTAATAAAATGATTAAACATTTTTAACAAATTAAATATTAATAATATCATGGTATAAAATTATAGTGATGGTTTAGCAGGTAATAGGTATTTTGTATTATGTGACCCAAGCATAATACTGAAAAAAATATGAAATGAGTACATTGTCACAGCAATAGCATCACTATTTGACCTGTCTGTCTTGTTAACATTGCACTGGAAGACACAATGAACAAGAACTTTATTTTCTGCGGTTGATTAGTTGTGTCTGTAAGAATGTGTGTTCTCAGAACAGCCATAGCTGATTCTTCAACATCTGTGTGAGTTGGTGGGGCTTTCCCAAGAAATGATCATCTCAGAACTCATGTTGTCTTCGGTGTCGCCCGTGAGAACTGAGCACACCCGTTTAATCTAATCTGAGCCCTCAACATAAACCTTCTAATTCATCAAATGCTTGTTAAATCCATTGCCGTCCTGTTCGGGAAACAGAAACTACTCAAAGATTCCCATTCCATTACTGTACAAAACTCTTCCATCCTGTTTATACATGACCATATGTGTATATGCAATCATGTCTCACACTATCAAGCACATAGATGACAACTCCAAAAGTCAGCTGGTGGTCTGCTTCAGATAACACACACGACCAGCCACAAAAACACTAGTCTGTAACCGTTTTCACTGACTCACCAGCTCAATCAGGAATTTATGGGGCTAGTTCAGCAAAAAATATAAACATTTTGTTTATGAATGAATAGCATTTATTTGTCATTTGAACTGTTTGGAAACGGAGCGTAAATGTGGAAGTCCTTCAAAAATGTCTTATCCTGTTGCGCCCCCTATAGGACCAGCGACTAGTCGACGTCAAGTTTAAAGCGTCATGGCAGAGCACTGTAGTCGACTAGTCCATTAGTCGGTGCAACTCCTAATATATATATATATATATATATATATATATATATGAAAAAAATGAAATTAAACAATGAAAAAAGTAAATATAAGTTTAAATTAAAATCAAATATACTTGTTTTAGCACTTGCATATCATTGCTCTCTTGTTGATTTTGATTGCTTCTGTTGTCCTCATTTGTAAGTCGCTTTGGATAAAAGCGTCTGCTAAATGACTAAATGTACATGTAAATATTATAAATCCATATAAGTTAAATTATGTAGATTATGACTTAAACAGTCTGTAACAAACAAAAACACACAGAAATTTAGTATACAGGAATGCATTTTGGACATTAGATTTAGTCTCATGTTAACTCATAATGTCTCATGGCAATATTTTCAAAACATGTATTTTAGCATTTATTCTGGTGCAATGTCTTGCCCCATTGACTTCCATGCAAGTGTATTACTGTAAACACGTTTTTTTTTGTTTTTTTATGAACTGAGTGAAGAGTTATTATTTTCTGTAGTAACTGACAGCATGAGATGCTGATGATAGGACTTAACCTGCATTTAACCTGAAACACTGCTTTAAAGGCAAGTCTTCTTTAAGGGCAATGAAAGAGGCCGCAAGCATTTCCATAAAGACAAATGATGTTTAATGGAGCTCTCTGTCATGCTTTAATGCAAACCAGTGGTTGTGGAAAAAAACCCTCAGACAGGTTCCACTGTCTGTTCACAGAGAGGCTCCTCATGTTTTTCAATTTACACTCTTTCACAGTTCTGCTTAGCTCATCCCTCCGTTCTCCTGACTTCCCCACCTCTCTCTCCCTGATGCCCCTCTGTGGGAATCTGAAACTCAATTCCCCGTTACAAGACTGGACCGAAAACCGTGAGACTATTAAAATCGAGCCATCCCAAAATGCAGAATCTCCCTCTCTCTCTCTCTCTCTCAATCTCTTTTATTTCTTGCTCTCGTCTACCTTCATTGGCTTTGTTTCTTTTTGAATGGATACAACACCCTTAAGAAGGAATCTGGGAATCTAGAATTCCATTTAAAAACACCAGTTGCTTCATGTAAAGGCAAATAAGTTGACAGCCATCAATGGCAGTATTATACAGGATTGTCATGTTAACTTAAGAAACTTGTCAAAGATTTGAAGACATGCTAGCTGTGCTCATGTTATAAATCGGAGAGTGTAGCAGATTTGTAAATGGTCACCTTAAATATGAAAATAAGGCAAAAAAGCTACATCTTTTCATAAAGGCATTTTATTGAATATGAGATGTACATGCATTAATGGATAAACTGTTATTTTCAGATAAAGTGATGACAAATACAGGACAAATACTTTTTTGTTTAGAAAAAATAATAATAATACTAATAATGATAAATTAATTAAATCAAATATTAAATAATAATGATAATAATAAATGTTATGCCTAATAATATTAATTCCTTAATAATTCTACAAAAATTTTTATTTTATTTTATATGATTA
>NW_015646846.1:661777-681584 GCF_001515625.1 Sinocyclocheilus rhinocerous | reverse complement strand
ACAATATATAAATGATAATATAAATAATAATATAATAAATATTTATAGTAATACAAACATTATATTTATACATAATAAAAATACATATTTTACTACTAATAACATTAATTAATGAATAATTGGAAAAAATATTATTAATTATATAAAGTAATTGTTTAAAATAATAACAAATCAAATTGAAAAAGTATTATTAATAAAAGTATAAATTCTCATTAATAATAAAAATTCAATTACAAACTCAAAATATGTTTGCTAATTATAATAATGATGATATTAACAATAGTTAATAAAATGATTAAACATTTTTAACAAATTAAATATTAATAATATCATGGTATAAAATTATAGTGATGGTTTAGCAGGTAATAGGTATTTTGTATTATGTGACCCAAGCATAATACTGAAAAAAATATGAAATGAGTACATTGTCACAGCAATAGCATCACTATTTGACCTGTCTGTCTTGTTAACATTGCACTGGAAGACACAATGAACAAGAACTTTATTTTCTGCGGTTGATTAGTTGTGTCTGTAAGAATGTGTGTTCTCAGAACAGCCATAGCTGATTCTTCAACATCTGTGTGAGTTGGTGGGGCTTTCCCAAGAAATGATCATCTCAGAACTCATGTTGTCTTCGGTGTCGCCCGTGAGAACTGAGCACACCCGTTTAATCTAATCTGAGCCCTCAACATAAACCTTCTAATTCATCAAATGCTTGTTAAATCCATTGCCGTCCTGTTCGGGAAACAGAAACTACTCAAAGATTCCCATTCCATTACTGTACAAAACTCTTCCATCCTGTTTATACATGACCATATGTGTATATGCAATCATGTCTCACACTATCAAGCACATAGACGACAACTCCAAAAGTCAGCTGGTGGTCTGCTTCAGATAACACACACGACCAGCCACAAAAACACTAGTCTGTAACCGTTTTCACTGACTCACCAGCTCAATCAGGAATTTATGGGGCTAGTTCAGCAAAAAATATAAACATTTTGTTTATGAATGAATACAATTTTAAAAATTTTAGAGGCTACAGTGGTCTGCACGATCCCAGACACTGAAAAAGAGAAAAGGAGTGCATATTTCACTCCATACATTGCCACATTTGTGTTACATGGCATCAGTTGTGAGCCGTTTCCATTTTTGTTACATTAATGCCAAGCAAGAGAGGTGGAAGTTGAGACATTTTTCTTCAGTTGGATATGAAATGCAATTTCCAAATGTTTATATTACCTACAAAGGTACTGGAATGTGAGCAGATTACATTCACTGTAAAAAATGACCGTGAATTTAACAGTAAAAGACTGTAAAAATGCTACAGTAAAAACCTGTTAAATGGTTAACGGTAAATTCCCCTACTATATACGGTGAAAAACTATATTGGACATTACATGTAATGTAATTTTACGGTAGTATGTCGTTTTTGGAAGTGAAAAATATAATTATTTTTCATATAATTTACAGTTTCTCATCACCACCTGCATTTGGTGGTTATCAGTGTATTACAAAGGTACAAAACAGATTTCAGTACTTCAATAGGTTGGTATATTAACATTATATTGGTTAATGAAATTACGGTATTTAACTGTAAATTTAAGTTAAAACCGTAAAACCTAAAATGTTGTTACCGTATTTTTTACTGTAAAATTCCGGCAACCACAGCTGCCAGTTTTTACCGTAAATTTTACTGAATTTTTTTTACAGTGTTGTTAAAAGGTGTGGCATGGGTACATACAGAATGAGCGCGTGTATGTGCGAGAGAAGAAAGAGGAACATTGTTTTTCATAACATCTAGTCATTGACTTCAGTGGTGGTACACCCTGCTGACATATCCAATACGCTCTCATCCCCGATGAACTCACCCTTTTTTTCACTCAATTTCTGCAATGCTTTATTCGTTTACACAAGAAAAACAAAAGGAGAGAAGTGTAGGAAGTGCAGAAAAAGGAGGGATTTGCACATCAAACATGCAGCCAAAAGTACAATCGCTCTGTTGGAGGAACTTAAAGCGAGGTGGACCCAGGTGGACCCAAGCCAGAGCGGAAAGCCCCACTTTGTAAAAACACACCGCCACAAGTAGTTCAATCCACAAGAATGAAGGGATACAAATTGTGAGGACTGTCAGAGAGGTCATATCATGATAACAGAAGTCGAAAAGGTTCAAAACGTTCTTCAGTATAGTCTTCTATAACATCTTAGGTTTGACAAAGATGCTCCTTCTTAGCTATGTACAAAACTACAATTAAAAAAAAAAATCCAGGTCGGGTTTAGTCATGTCTACCATACACGTTTCCTACTCTTAGTCACATATGGACGCCAAATACAGTCCTGACAGATATTCAATTAATAAACATAAACAATACGGCTTTGCTCACAGCAATCATTTTGAAGCCTGTCATGTAATTGTCTTGAAATTTACTGTTTTTTTCCCCAACCTGCTAAAATAACCAGCTTAATCCAACCTACGCTGGTTTTAGTTTGGATTTAGCTTTAAACACATCTGACAGCCTGGCTTGACCAGGTTTTGAAGACCAGCAAACCAGCGTAGACTAATTTAAAGTGTTTCTGCGTTGAAAAGCGGTGCTTTGCCGAGTAGTGCTATCAATATGCTAAAACCATTCACAGATAAACTCTTATTGTAAGATAAAGTAATACCAAATACCAAAAAAATAATTAAAAAAGTTTTTTTTAATTATTTAAAAAATGTATTAATTTAATTAATGTCTAATATAATAAGAATAATAAATTTAAACTATAAAAATATTATTATAATTATTAATTTAAAAATAATTAAACAATTTTTACTACTTATAATATGTTTGGAATACAATTATTATTAGTATTAAATATTTAATGCTAATAACTGTTTTATTAAGAATGATTATAATTAGCAAAATATTTTAATTATTTTATTTTATAATTAATTATATTATTACTTTGACTGTTAGTGCTGTCAGTATGCTAAAACCTTTGTCTTTAAATTTAAAAAAAAATTTCAGTAGATATAAACTAGTCAACCTCACTCATTGTTGCAAGCCTTTATTATTGCTCATGCTGAAAGTAATCTTCAGTGCATAACTTTCCTAGCAAGTGAATTGAAATGCACTCAGAACTGCTTAGCAACTGCAGTAGCAACACCTGCTAACCAACTTTAGAAATTTGCACTTGCATTTTCTTCTGAAACTGTAATGAATTACTTTTAATTCAATTATACATAAAATCTGCATGAAAATAATATTTGAGAACTGTAAAATATGACCTTAAAACCAAAGAGCAAGTCTGAATTTTTGAAAAATGACACGACTTGGAAGTGCATTAGGAACATCTCTGTAAACTATTACAGTGGAAAGAAAGAAGGATACTGAAAGAGAGAGAGAAACAAGAACAGACAGAGAGTGAGGAGTAATTACACTTACACTGTTCATGGGCTGCTTTACTGACTGGCCTCTCACACACTTAAACCCATATGGCACACACAAACAGGATGTACAGCCCCCTTAAGCTCTGGGATCTATTAAAACTCGACTCACATGCTGCCAGAGCAAAAAATCAATAAATAAAACACAAGAAGCCTTTATTGAACCTTTTGTTGGCATTCCCACTGTCTGCTTTGAAGACTCTATTGCAATTTCAAATGGCCACTGGTTTGCCGCCGAGATGCATGGTAGTCATTTGGATTTGTTTACATGCAAAAAGCAGAGCTGAAGACATTCAACGCTCTAACCACGCAATGCATTTCCTCTGTTAATCACATAATTCATGAGATCTTAAAGCAGTCATGCTGTTCTGCATTTGAGGACAGTCACTTTTGTCTGTGAATTGTATTTTGGGTGTCTCAAAACATGACAAAAACCACCTAAATGAAGCAGAAGATTTTCGCCCGTCATAATGGTAGGGTGCTGTGGGTGGTTGTCAAGCTGTTGCTATGCAGTTGCTAGGGTGTTTAGGTAAGGTGGGTACTTACAGGCCTTAAAAAAATTCTAAGTTTGAAGAAAAAGAATGAAACATTTTAATGTTTTTTTTTTTTTTTTTTAAGAAAAACACATACAAATACATACATTTTAACCCTTTCCCTGCCAGTGTTTTTTTTTTCCACTCACCTCCAGCATATTTAATAATTTTCACAAAAATGTCATGGCCCCCAGAATATTTTGTTGTATGAATATCTGAACATGCAATATTTCAAAAGAAAGAACAGAGCCTCTGATTGAAAAAAAAAAAAAAAACGCTAAATTTCAAACGAAAAGCTGAGAAAATTGTATTTTTGTCTAAGACTACCTTCGGATTGGTTTCAGAACGATGATCAAAAAATAGATGGAGTAGATCGTTTCCATCAGCACCTCCAAAGCTTGCACAGTTCTATATCACTTCCTGGCTTGACATGTCATTCTGTAACATTTGGTTTTCGACCTTTATTTTTATAGCACTTTATACAATACAGATTGTGTCAAAGCAGCTTTACAGTGTCAAACAGGAAAATAGTTTGCCAATAATGTAGGAGGATATGCATCTGCAGCATCACATATACATCTGCTTACATATGGGATCATTTGTTTCTGTTTCTTCTTCACCTGTGTTTTGATCCAGACATTCAAAGCTCTTTCAGAAGATGTGTAATAACGTCCCTACTGTATAACAGAGAAAACACAGAAAGACGGAAAATTCTGTTAATGCTGGGGAAAGAGTTAAGAAGAAAAAAACTTAACCCTAATTATGAGCCATCATACTAGTGATGCATGCAAGCAAGCACCATTAAATATTGTACAATACATAAAAAAGCATTGATAGGCCTAATCATTCGGCTACATGTGCATTAAAAAAATTGTCTAAACAATGGTTTATACTAGTATATAAAACACATAATGTACAATATAATGTTTATATTTCCTGTTAAATCTGCCATAAGACACAAATGCCTGTGCATGTACTGAGTGACCTTCAAATGTTTGCGCAATTAAATCATGTTATTCAGGTAGCATGATAGTCCAGCAATGTAGTTTTACAAACTTTAACTTCCTCAGCCAGATTCTCTTCAAACTGTTGTTCTACAATGCCAGTAGTTGACCTGAAAGAGAAAACTAACCATAGAACAAGACAACACATGCTCATTTTCTCTATAGCACCCCTTGTGGAAAAGCATTATGAATCATTTTCTGACAGAATACTTGCACAGAGTATTATGGACTTAAGCCTTACATGCAAAAACAAAGATTCAAATGTAACTGAAAATCAGAAGATTTTTCATTCAAAAAAGGGCCAAAAATATATGTTTGATCTAGAATGAAAATCCATAATTTTAGAAAACTATCAGTAAAGGATGTGGCTATGCAACATTAAACCCTTTTTGACCCGATGACAGTTCACAGAATAAACCATCCTGCCACAAACCCTTCCACCTAAATCTGGTGTACATCTGCTGTATAATCCAAAACCTCATAGATGGTTTGGATTGGACAGCTGCTTTTCCATTCTCTTGCCTACATCATGCCATCCAAGAAAACTTTCAAGCCAAGGTTCAGTCTTCACCAGAAACCAGCCAAGGAGGTGAAGGAGTTCAAAGTGGTTTAGGTAGAATGGAGACAATGCCTCATAGAGAAATACTGGATGAAATGTTAGCCCACATCCTCTGGCGACAAGCTACATTCTCATTGGCTCATAGCTTTTCATTTCACTATTTTTTGAGTTGTTATAGTAACACAAAGCACTGTCTTCACATTACTGGACAAAATAATCCATAGACTGTACTGAAATGAAATAAAATAAAACAAAACGTTCAGTTTCTAAGCTACTATTCAGAGAAGATTTAAACGTCTATAGTGACTTTAAACTCTCAAGACACTAACCAATTTCGTGGCTGTCGCAACCTGCCAGATGGGCTCAGATACCAAATCCATGCTTTACTTCTGGTAGGTAACCAACTTCACAAAGCACATGGAAAAACGTCTGTATATTCTCAACTCTTGGATGCTCTTTTCAAGTAACACTAAACGTCACATAAGTACACCCATAAGAAATCTATTAGGCTTATTGCCAATACATGAAAACCCCTTGTGTGCATGAAAGCTAATCTTAAAAACTTGCTAACAAGCTATCTAGAGGGATGTTTGCATGTAGCCAACCTCGGTGAACTACAGTATTGCTATCACCAACTCTGGGCTTTTATTTTACTAGATTCACTTGGATGAGAAAAACAGCCCCATAAATAACGCTAATCATGAGATAGCCAATCATTCAGTATTACTATCATGAGAATACAGGAACATCTTTTGGCATAGTGGAAATATGGGATAGAAATCAGGAACTGATTACTGAGAGACAAGGTCATGAATCATCATAGGACTGAAAGAAGGAAAAAGGGGAAGATGCAACATCTGGCGAAAACATTCCACTCAACCACCAAACATCAGGAGTCTTTAATATAAAGATCATCTCCATTAGCCACGAACATGCAAAGCTTTGCCACATTTTGGGTTTAAGGAGGAATTATGAGCAGGTTTGTTGTAATAGTGAAACATGTGGTTTTAGGTTACCAAATTAACACAGGTTTACAACCTACTAACATTCTTACGCCCTCTCAACTGCCTTCAACTAATGACTGTTAACATTTATGCTTGTGCATGTTTAAGAGAAAGAGAAGAGAAAGAAAAAATGGAAAAACAGAAAGAAGAGACAGGAAAACTGCACAACGCAACCTTGTTAAGATTTATAGGCATTTGTACAGGTGTACAACTGTTACTCCTTTGCTCAAGAAGCTTTCCTTAACCATGTCTGTTTTGAACAACTACCGTCCAATTTCTGTGGTCCCTTTTATCTCTAAGTCACTGGAAAAGATTGTGTTGTGTCAACTACAATCTTTTCTAAGTACTAACCCCATCTCAGAAATCTTTCAGTCTGGTTTCAAGCCTTTCCATAGCACTGAGTCAGCTCTGTTAACGATATCTCAGTTGCTATTGATTCAGGTGACTCCGTGATTTTAATTCTCTTAGACCTAACTGCTGCCTTTGACACTATAGATCATCAGTTGCTCCTGTCTAGATTAGAATCTTGTGTGGGGCTAAAAGGCCCAGTCTTGAATTGGTTTAAATCTTATTTAACAGATCAATATTTTTCAGTCAAAATTGGCAACCTCTGCTGCCCATCTCAATTTTGGACTTCCCCAGGGATCTATCTTAGCACCTCTGCTTTTCTCCCTCTACATGCTTTCCTTAGGTTAGATTCTGAGAAGGTATGGTGTATCTTTCCATTTCTATGCCGATGATACCCAGATCTATCTGCCTATTAAAAGAAACGATCCTTTAGCTATTGATTCCCTATTTACATAATCTTGATTAGGTAAAGCATTGGTTGGCCAGTAACTTTTTAACCTTAAATGATTCAAAAGACTGAGGTCATTGTCTTTGGCCCATCTGACAATTTCAAATTTAACAACTCAACCTTGGATAGCCTGGCAGTTTTTGAATCAAAGTGTGTTAGGAACCTTGGTGTTTTCTTAGACAGTCGGCTCACTCTAGAGAAACACGTCTCCTCGGTTGTTGCCTCTAGCTTTTTTCAGCTCTGCTTACTTTCTAAAATCAAACATTGTCTGCCTGAAAAACCTCTTGAGACAGCTGTTTATGCGTTTATTACCTCTCGTTTGGACTATTGCAACTCTTTGTATTGTTGCATCTCAAAGTCCCAAGTAGCTCGTTTACAATTGGTCCAAAACGCAGAAGCCAAATTTTTTAAAAAAGGCCGCAAATATGATCCTGCCACCCCCTTTCTGCGAGCTCTTCATTGGCTTCCTGTTAATTTTAGGATACATTTCTAAATTCTTTTATTTGTTTATAAATGTTTACACAATCTCGCCCCGCGTTACCTATCAGAATTGCTGCATCCTTACAATCCTACCAGAGATTTAAGATCTGGTAATCAAAACCTACTTATGGTTCCCTCCACAAGGCTGAAACACAGAGGAGACAGAGCTTTCTCGGTGATGGGCCCTAGATTGTGGAACAGCCTGCCAGCACCCCTTAGAGCTGCTCCATCTTTATCGGTTTTGAAATCTCTTTTGAAAACTCACTTGTTTTCTGTAGCCTTTGCAAATTGATGTTGTGTGAATGTATTTTTATCTTTGATCATTATGTTGTACAGCACTTTGGTCAGTCTTGTGATTGTTGAAGAACTAGAACTAGAACTACAGGTAACAAAATCTTTTTTTTTTTATACTGATAAAAATAATTTAAATAAATAATTAATTTTTATATTAATATTTTTAATATATTGTTATATTAAAATTATATTTACACACAGAAAATCATTTAAATAATTACAGAAAATTATATACAAATATTTAAGATTATAATATTAATACTTAATACTGTATTATATTTTATAAATATTCTAAATATTTAAATGCATATTCATAGTAATATATTTCAATAATATAATTTAAAATCAATATACAAGTAAAATGAAATACATTTAATTTCCAGATTATATATATTCAAAGAACTTAAATAGAGAATTTGTGATCATTTGTGTGTATCAAAAGACTAAGAGTAATGACTAACACTAAATTATGCCTGCTCAGACCCACCTCAACCATAATGCCAAATTTACACTGTAAAGGTGGAACAGAAGCACTTCTGAAGTGGCATTTAGGTGTCTTTACACAGACTGTTTAATGCTGCTTAGAGGGGCATAAATGCATTTTTCACAGCAAGTACAACTGCATACTTTTATACAAGGGGCTGAGGTGAGTCTGAGCAGGTATTATTTTATCTAGCTTTTGTGCAACATTTCGCCTTTACGCTACATATGAACAGGCACAGAGCAGCCTTAACTCTGTGTAAAGACACCTTAACGATATTTTACAATAAAAATGAATGAGTACATTCTACATACAAATACCTAAGAATACTAATGTGATCATGCTGAATTGTGAGTGAAAGCACGTGAGTATGTGCAGGGACCCCTGGGGTCGCAGTGTGATACAGTGGAAAAAAGCATTCTTAACAATTACGTCTGACCCCTCTGTGATTTATACAGCCTTTCTAAAGCATGCACACTCACTCACTCATATATCACATACAACACCATACATCACTGAAGAGCAGATGGGGCCAAACGTCCCTCAGAAAACATAAACAAAGCCACGTGAGCAGACAACCCTGATTTCTTTCACAAGCACATGTGTTTACTGTCTTTATCCACTTCATGCTTATTTTACAGATGTAGCTAAGTTAGCGTACTGGTAAAAAAAAAAAAAAGACACTAGATAGAAATTACTGAGGACATATTGTTTACAAGGTGAAAAAAAGATACGATGAAAACATGTTGTTTACAGTATGGATTACAATGTTTTGTCCACTCAAATGCTGTCTAGATTGAGAAAGTCTGGAAATTGCACCTGCCTGCATGTCAAGCAATCTAGCTTTGCCAAGTTTGTGCCATAGAACACAAGACATTAGCACTACAGCTGATTAGTGATACTATACCTGACCAGCAGATGATAGAACAGAGTGAAAAGAAGTACGGTTAAAGAGAAGTTAAAACACCTAACAAAATTGAACAAAGTCGATAGAAATCTTCTTACCTCCTCTCACCATGAATCCTCATCAAAGTGCAAAGAAATTTTTGTTGTTTTCACCTTTGTCTTCTGTTGCCCTGCATCCCAATGTTCATACTATCCATCCTAAATAGTATGTGAGATTAAAATAAGTGCGTCCCAAAGCATAGTATGTTGAAAAGAGTATACCAGAAGTCCTCGGATGGTCTACTATTTCAGGTAGACCTTTGAAGTGTGGATCCGTGCACACTCTAATGGCTAATATTACCCACAATCCATTGCACTTTGGCGAAGGATTCGGTTCAGAACTACAAACATAAATAAAAAGAGTTAAAAAACTACAGACATGGCGGATGTGTGCGACTGACGGTTAAGTAGAAAGGTTTAGATAAAGGGGTTTGAAAAAACCCAAAAGAGTACATACTTTAAGGGCATAGTATAAGTAGGCACACTGGGACGCAGCATTGGTTTTTATTGCCATGCATTTTCTATCTTCTTCTTTTAGCTATTTCTTGAAAGCAAGGACACAGTTGTTGTTGCCATCTAGTGGACTCAAAAATTTATGCATCTCAATGCACATGTGCGCTGCGAGTGTGGCATGCAGATGGGCACGGTGAGTGCGTCGCCTGTCTGGGCATCGCCCACACAGAGACTGCGCTCACAGGGACGGAATGCTCTCACTGCGAAAATATGAGTCTCACCTTTCTCCGCTCGTGGATCGCCTTCTTTAATGAAGGCAGTCCTCCCTGCTCTGCTCTCCCATTTCCTCTCTCCCCAAGGAGGAAGAAACAGCAGAGCAGCAGATCTTAAACACAGAGCTCAAGCGAACTCACACCGGCGCAGCTCCTGCATGCCTCACTCTCCCCCCAATGCCTCGGTTCACCTGTGTGCTTCACATGTGAGGATCAGCACCCCTCGTTGGCTGTGAGCGGCTTGATTTCCTTCAGCGGATCTGAGGAGGAGGCTGTCACTGATGACTCCATGACATTGACGGCTTCAGATGCTGAAGAGTGGGTGTGTTCCGGCAAAGAGCCTGAAACCCTGCCTCAGATGCAGACAACACGGCCCAGCATGGACAGCGAGCTGATCCGTGTTCTAACCAAGGCTGTGGAGGATCTCGGCCTGGCTTGGTCGGCTCCGGAAGAGCCGCCCGTGTCCTCCCTGACGAGTGGTACCTGAAGGTCAACGCAACAGGAGAGACCGTTTGAAAGGGAACTGGATTTTAGTAGTATGTTTGCATCATATGACAATTATATTGCTATGTTCCCTTCTTGTGGGAAGTCTGTGCTTAAAAAAACAAAAATAAATATTTTCTGATTTTTCTTTTGATAGTCTGTCAAATTCATCTTTCTCCCAAAGCGATCCTTTCTCTGTACTTCTCGCTCTCCACTCACATGTTGCTCTCTTTTTTATTACTGCAATGAAAACATGTTTCTTTCATCTAATATGGCCAAACTCGGAGCATGTGTAATGTGTGTGTAATCATGATAACATACAAGATTGATGTGCATAACTCCCCTGTAAATCTCTGCACAAGATCCCTGAAACGCAAACTTATTTAGGATGTTTGATAATTCATGACCCGCACATACCTCATGAGTCTTATTAACAGTTAGAGGTAAGAATAGTGGAGGATAAAATCTTGTATGACCAGGCCAGAAACAGACTAACAAAGGTTAGACTAAAAAAGACTAAAAAAGCTACTCCCGAAAAGCTGAAAAACCAGTTTTCAACGACCCAGAGTCATAACCAAGTACAAGACACCACCCCCGCAGTCTGTGGAGAATCAACAACTGGCTGACGATCTGAATGTATTTTACTACCGGTTTGAAAAGCCCTGTCTCACACCCCACACCCACTCTGATCTGCATTTCACACATACACCTACTGCCCATGCAACTCCCCTCCCTCCCTCTCCTACCATTCAACCTGCACTTAAGGTCTGTGTACAGGACGTGAACCGGGCCCAGATGGTGTTTCACCTGCCTGTTTAAAAGTCTGAGCTGACCAACTGGCCCCCATCTTTACACAGGTCTTCAACAGATCATTATAGAGCTGTGTGTAGTCCCCTCCTGCTTCAAATGCTCCACTATCATTCTGGTCCTCAAAAAACCCAAAATCACTTGACTTAACAACTACAGACCTGTCATTCTCACGTCTGTTTAAGTAGTTTGAGAGACTGGTGTTGGCCTATCTGAAAGACATCACTGGACCCTTGCTGGATCCTCTTCAGTTTGTGTACAGAGTAAGCAGGTCTGTGGATGATGCAATCAACTTACACAAGAATCTTGTTTGTAGACTTCAGTTCGGCCTTCAATACCATCATGCCTGACCTTCTCTCAGACAAACTGACCCAGCTCACCGTGCCCACCCCAATCTGTCAGTGGATCACCAGCTTCCTCACAGACAGGCAGCAGCTAGTGAGGCTGGGTAAACTCACATCCAGGACTCTCACGATCAGCACTGGCATCTCTCAGGGAAATTAAATTTGCTGAAATTTGCTGATGACACTACCATCAGAGGTTGTACTTCCTTCGCCAACTGAGAAAATTCAACCTGCCACAGGAGCTGCTGAAACAGTTCTACTTGGCCGTCATTGAGTCCGTCCTGTGTTCATCCATAACTGTCTGGTTTGGTTCAGCTACCAAATCAGACATAAACAGACTACAACAGACAGTCAGGACTACTGAAAAGATTGCTGGTTCCCCCCTGCCCAACTTCCGAGATCTTTACACCTCCAGAGTGAGGAAAAGGGCTAAGAAAATCATTTTGGACCCCACACAACCAGCCCACTCTCTCTTTCAACTGTTACCCTCTGGTCGGCGCTAAAAGAGCACCGACAACCAGAACAGCCAAGCACAAGAACAGTTTTTTTTCCTACAGGATATATTCAGCCTGGACATTTAAACCTTTCATAACAACACATTTCTATGCAGCTGCTAGGCTATTGTGAATGGTTACTAAGGTGTTGCTATACAGTTGATAAAGTGCTATAAGTGGTTTTAGCACATCTCTATGTGGTTCCTACGATGTTGTGGGTGGTTGCTAAGGCATTGCTATGCAGTTTGTAAGGTGTTCTGAGTGTATAGACCTTATGCATCAGAGAAACAAGTGCGCAGCCATCTTTAGAATGTTGTCTTTGAACTTCTGTTTTTTTGGTAGCTCTAAAGCATCGCTGTTAAAGAGTAATTAGCTGGTGAACTGGATTTACTTATTGCAGAGTTAACGAAATTTATTGTGTGCATTGTAAGCGAATGTCATAACAAATATCAGTAGACCAGGAAGATTTTAAAGGGGTGCTATTATGCTTTTTCACTTTTTCAACTTTAGTTAGTCTGTAATGTTGCTGTTTGAGCATAAAAAAGATCTGCAAAGTTACAAAGCTCAAAGTCCACTTCAAAAGGAGATATTTTATTTAACAGAAATCACTTTTCAAAAACTACAACGAACAACTCGTTTGGACTACAACGCATATTTTCCGGGATTTGTGATATCACAAATACCGACGAATGGGACGAGACCTGGTTGAGCTGCACTAGAGAAGGCAACGAGTGTTATCACTATGTCAGAGACACGCTAGCTTTCCCAAAGCAGACGAACTTAGAGTGGTTACAATCATCCGGGTTTAAATCGAGCTCAAATTGATTTGATTTTGACGCAATATTTACACTGAAGCTCGCAGCAGGCGGCTATGGTAAGGGGCATGACATTTCCCGACCAGGCGCCGAGTGGTGCCAATCACAACACACACTGGCCCAGCTAACCAATCACAACACACACTGACCCATCTAACCATTCACAGCACACACTGGCCCAGCTAACCAATCACAACACATTTCGTCTTTCAGAAGGCGGGCCTTCATTTGATACAGGAACTATTCGAGCCGTTCATGCCAGACTGGGGAGAGAGGTGTTGTAATAATGTAAAATGTGTTAAACATAATGTGTTTTTCAAACAACCTAGTATGAGAGCCTGTTCTAGTACACCCCCAAAACAAAATCAAGACTTTGTAAAAGAGCATAATAGGACCCCATCAAAATGAGAGGTTCATTTATAAATTCGTATGACCGTACCTTCAATTTGTGGAAATACAAACACAAGACAGAAGACAATGAACGCAGTGCTGAAAATGGTTGGAGCTGCATAAGGTGTATAGACTGTTGTTAGTGGTTGGTAAGGCATTGCTATGTAGTTGCTAAGGTGTTCTAAGTGTTTTTTAGCATGTTTGTATGCAGCTGCTAGGTTGTTGTGAGTAGTTGCTACAGTGTAGTTGTTGGTTGCTAAGGTATTATGAGTGGTTCTGAGTGGTTTTTTTTAGTATGCAGTTGCTAGGCTGTTCTTAATGGTTGCTAGGGTATTGTGGGTAGCAACCAATGCATTGCTATGCGGTTGCTAAAGCATTCTGATTTTTAATACATTTCCATGCAGCTGATTAGCTCTTTTGGGTGGTTGCTAGGTGGTTATTTACCAGACCCATATGACATTCTCTATGCTATTCTAAAGTATGGCTCAATGGAATGCAAATCGACAATATTTTTCCACCTGTTTTATCATCTAAGGCTGATGATACACTGTGCAACTTTTTGAGCAATGTTGCTGGGCAACTTTGGCCAATGTTGCCATCAACAGGCAACCAGGTGAGACACAAGGCCCACAACCGATCTAAAGTATCCAGATGGAAATTTGTTACCCATTCTCAATGGGAAAGTGCCCAAGCAACATTGTTAAAAAAAAGTTGCCCGGCAAAATTCCTCAAAAAGTCGCCCCGTGTATCATTAGCCTAACAGGCAAAAACCATTAGGCAGTTCACTGTATTAACATCTCTTCTCAAACATCAGGACAATTTGAAGTCATACTTTTGTTTGTAGTATTTACATTATTGTAATTTTTATATTTAAGGGTCCCAAACCCCAATTATGAACAATAGTTATAGTGATCTTTGTCTTAGGCTGATAATACACAGGGCAACTTTTTGAGCAATGTTGGCGGGCAACTTTTGCTAATGGCAACCAGGTGAGACACAGGGTCCACGACCGATCTAAAGTATCCAAATTTGTTACCCATTCTCAATGGGAAAGTGCCCAAGCAACACTGCTCAAAAAAAGTTGCCTGGCAAAATTGCTCAAAAAGTTGCCCCGTGTATCATCAGCCTAAGACAAAGATCACTATAACTATTACTTGGGGCACCACATAAAATTCCCGTTACACATCACCCCTGCTTTGTGGTTTGTGTTGGTATTGGGAAATAATATCTTAAACAGCAGAATAAAGGTGATGATTTTTCACAAGAAATCTTCATCTCAACATTATTTAATTCATGTTCTGAGTGCTGTCATCCGTGGCTTTGCTCCAGTATGGATTGATGGGGTGATGTGTTTGTTTGTGTGTGTGTGTGTGTGTGTGTGTGTGTGTTGAAGCCAGAGCCAATGGTGAAAATCTTTGTGCGTGGACACCCCGCCCCATTTTGGAGATTCTGCCCACTTTTGGAGTTCACGCCCCATTTTGGAGATCTCACACCCTGCGTTCCATTTTGAAGGGCTCATCCCAATGGCCTAATCCCTTCAAAGGGTTTACCCTCCGGAGTGAGAGCTTCGAAGGGATGAAGGGTGTAGGGGTCAAAAAAACTTTTTTTTTGGAACGCACTTCTGCGTCATCTTAACGAGATGATCAAGGGGGTGACTTCGTCATACATTTTGTACACTGTTGATTGAGTCGGATCAAGTATAAAATATTCTTTAGAGAAATGACAAGGCAAATGCACTTTTTTTTCAGTGTAGGCAATGCACAATATTTGCATGAAATGTAGCTAAAGAATCAGACAGGAACACAAACTGGTGTCACATATTTCAGTGGAAGCTCTTTATCCATTGCCTTTTTGGGGATATTTGCAGTGCTTGATGTGGGCAAGTACGCACCGGTACGCAGTACCATCACTTCAATGTTTTAGTCTTTAGCGTACTAGCACTTTTTCGTGCGGGGATGAAGGGTGTAAGGGTCAAAAAAACTCTTTTTGGAACGCACTTGTGCGTCTTAACGAGATGATCAAGGAGGCACCTTCGCCATACATTTTGTACGCTGTTGACCCCCAGTCTTTTACGTTAAACATAATGTATATTTGTATATGTAATATAGTAACGTAATGTAATATGTATTTGTAATGTATATTGTGTCTATGTATTTGAAACATTTGAATGGGCCGATAAAGGTAGCTGTAAAGTATTTTGTTGAAGTACAATGTCGTTTTGACCATAATAATGTACCAAATCTAACGCGTAAAAATATTACAGTAGTATAGAAAAATACTATACATTTATAGGCGAAGTCGAACTCTGTGACTCCAAACAACTTCCCTGTGCAAAGGATCATTGGGGCCCTAAGTGTCCATCAGTTGTACCCTTCAAAATCCTTCATTCTGAAGGGCCCTTTGAAGTGACCAGTTTTGAGCACTTCGGTTTGGAACGACCCTTCAATATGGTGGCCATGATTGTTTTCACTATATCCCGTTTGGAACGCACCACAGTAGTGAATGAATGAGTGTTTTGAACAAATCGAACGAGCGAATGATTCAATGACTCACTCGTAGAGTTTCGTTTCTAAATGAATCAGTGTTTTGGACGAATTGAAAGACTTCATTGTCATTCATATCGTTCAACTGTCATTTGTCGCCTCCTACTTGGCTATCGATGCTATCACTCGAATTTGAGTGATTTTATTATTTTATTTTATTAAACTTAAACGTATTGCATCAATCCTTCTTGTAATATATTAAAATACACAGTCACTGGTATCTGGATATCTTCGAGTCGATTAGGAAACCGCTCTAATGGATTCCGATTGATTCAAACAGTCACGAAGTCCATGAGTCTTTTTGAACGATTCAATGATTCATAGTTCGCGAACTGTTTGGCTTCTCTGGTCGCGCAGTAAACGTGTGACCTGCGAGGAGTACAACTGGATAGAACTGCGTGTTTTGCTATTATTTCGCGGTAAACGTCTTTTTAAAACTTATTACATTTAATTCAGACAGCAAACTCTGGTAAGATATGACTTATTTTGCCGTGTAAGTTAGATGTAGATTCAACAGGCCTGTAAAAAAGCGGTGCAGGAAACTGACAAAAAGGTCGCTATTGGGAGATATCGGAGCATATGGAGATCATTTAAATAAAGATAGAGATTAACTGGAAAATCTATATTTTTATTCAACCCTAGAAAAAAAAATGAATAGACTTGCATTGAATGAGGGACCCGAATTGAGGTAAACAGCGTCTACACGGAACTCACTATAATTGTGACTGCAACTTTTTTTAGAGACTAGCACCACTCATTTTCTTCTTCCTTGATTTACATTTTCCTTAACTCTAACGTTACTTGTCATAGGGATAGCAGCTGTCATAACACTGATTCCATGGTTCTTACAAACATGGTTCTCTGAAAGTCCTTGCCCATCTACCCCCCACAGATTTTCATCTACCCCACAGATCTTTCTCTTTCCCTTGTAGGAAAAGGAACACGAGTTACTGTCCTGTAGAGGCTGATAACCACCTCTGCGTTTCCAATCAAGACATCTCTCTCTGTCTCTTTCCTGTCCTCTGTCTCTCCTCTTCATCCTGTCTTCCTCTCACTTTCTCCGTTCTGTCTCTTGTGTGCCACTGTCAACAAAAAAAGTTTGCTTTAGCCAAACAGGTGCAAAAGCCATGAGTGAATATTACAGCCAACAGCAGTGAGGTAAAACAGCGTTTGGACACTTAAGTCACATTTAAAATCATCATCTGCACTCAATTTTTTTCTTTATTTGAAACAAATGCCAGATAATTTTGATATTTTGCAGTCTAAGGTAATCACAGTCTGCCCTTTTCACTGGAAGATCCTATTATGGCAATTTGATTAAATATTACAAGGTCCAAAAACTTCAAAAATTAAACATGTACAGATAAATTGTTCCCAGTAAGATCTACAACATGCATTAAGAAAATACATTGGTGAATTTTCACTTCGTGACAACCTTTAGTGTCTTTTTGGGGCCACTGTGTCTGAGGAATGTTCAAAAACTGTGTACAATAACAGAGGAGAGAGGAATTATGGGATGAGGAGAGATGGAACAGAGACATGGACATTTGTCATTGAGGAGAATAGGGTGGCTGTCACTACAGTTGTAGCCGCTCAGTTGATAAATGAGAGCCCGGGGGTTCGTGAAGAGGAGCTTCATGTTCAGCAGATGTGTGTGTGTAACACAAGTGCAAATGTGACAATGACAAAAATTTGTCCTGATCTTTTCTAGTTTGCTAGCATTTGCTAGAAGATGCTAGCATGTTCTGAGTGATTTTAATGCATTGTTTTGGTGTTGTGATTGGT
Source organism: Sinocyclocheilus rhinocerous (assembly GCF_001515625.1). Lineage (NCBI taxonomy): Eukaryota > Metazoa > Chordata > Actinopteri > Cypriniformes > Cyprinidae > Sinocyclocheilus > Sinocyclocheilus rhinocerous. The sequence continues at coordinate 663,675 of NW_015646846.1, read as the reverse complement.
TGCCATTGCATTGCTATGCAGTTGATAACATGTAGGCTATGACTCAAACTAAAAGCGAATTTCTAACTGTTTTTCTTGTGTTTGTGTGTTTTGTAGGTGGAGGTGAGATGTCAGTAAAGCTAAAGTTTGATTGTCCGGCTGACGGCGGCATGGTGCAGCGGAGCCGCTCCTTCACTGGAATAAACGCACTCGGTGGCCGGAGAAGGTAAGCAAGTATGGTTTGTGTTTGAGAGAAGATGATGTGTTTCCATGTGTGTCAGACTGCATTATTTGCACTTTTATTAAGATACATTTCCTCAAAGCAGGGGTCATGGAATCCCATGGAAAGCATGACTCTTAGTCGCTGGAATTTATGCCATGAGGACATCTCTGAGAGGTCTTGTTGCAAAATTGAGGACAAAACAAAACATTTGGGAGGAGTCCAGATTATTCCTGCAATAAAGCCGTTCATGGTGTTACTGTTACTGAAAAGTAAAACTAGAAACTAAAAAAATAGTTTTTCAGTAATTGAAATAAAGCTGAAATAAATTAAAATATAAATGTTAGAAAAGTAGTTTCTCTTAAAAAAACCAACTGTAAAGCTAAAACTGTAATTAAAATAAAGCTGAAATAAAACAATATAAATATTAGATTGAAAAAAAGAAAATCTAAAATAACAGTATTAAAATTGCTAGTACTAAAACAGAAATGTAGATAAATTTATATTCACAAAAAACTAATAAAACGGACAGAAACGCTATAATGAAAATATAAAAATAAAAACGAATTCAATATATTAATAAATATTATCATAAATAATATTAAAATGACACTGGCAACAACATAAAAACCCAGCTGGATAATTTCTACCTCTGGCATCTGACAACTTGTGATAATGTTCAAGTACTGTTTTATTGTTTAATGCATTCTGGGCATCTAAAGTCATTATCTTGCTTATTGCCTTGACATTTTCCATAATTTATAGTATCCAGAATATTCCCAGACTTAGTAAAGTGAAAAAAATGGGTCCAAATGAGATACTTACCTAAACAGCATTATAAAGGGGTCATATGATGTTGCTAAAAAGAACATTATTTTGTGTATTTGGTGTAATGAAATGTGTTTATGCGGCTTAAGGTTCAAAAAACACATTATTTTCCACATACTGTACATTATTATTTCTCCTCTATGCCCCGCCTTTCTGAAACGTGTGGATTTTTACAAAGCTCATCGGTCTGAAAAGCGAGGTGTGCGAGGTGCGTTGCATCGCGCCACGTAAACATAATCATGTCTGCATTTGTGATGGGAGAAATGACAAACAACAAGCGCTACTCTACACTGCTCAAAACTCGCATTTGATTCGTCAGCGGCAAATTCTTTATATATAAAAAACGTACTTACAGTCTGTGAGTCAGAACAGCCAGCATTGTAGTCTACTCTACCAGGATCAGGAAACAGTCCTCCATAAAATGTGCTGCACACATCTGAATATTTGGGTTGAACTGTTCTGGAACAGTGTTGTAAATACAATTTAACCATTGATTTCTAGTCGTGTCCTCTTTTGGAAGGCCAAACAAAGTAGTTTCGCTTTCACAATGAAACACAGCGTCACACACGGCGGGCTAGAGTGAGCTGCGGCTAGAGTGAGCGGAGGCGGGCGTGCTTGAGAACGGCGCGGCCGGCGGATTCGATGAAGGAGCAGCCGGCGGGCATGCAGCAACCAAATGTGACGACCCCGGGCTGGACATCCACAGTGAAAGCCGATCCGGCGATCCACAGCACGAAGTTGTAGTATTTCCTCAGCGACCAGCACAGATCAGCTCTAGGCATGACGAAGCAGATATCATCCTCTTTTGGAAGACCAAACAAAGTAGTTTAGCTTTCACAACGAAACACACAGCGTCTTCACAACATGGCGG
>NW_015646846.1:641185-661278 GCF_001515625.1 Sinocyclocheilus rhinocerous | reverse complement strand
ACACAGCGTCTCCCTGACATGGCTGCTTCAACACTACTGCTGTTCCTGAAACCATGCCTTCTTTCTTTGCGTGCACATTTTGGGTGGCATTATGCTAATATTTTCACATAGTGAGGTAGATATGTGGGGGCGTGTTCGAACGAGCCGTTTTAGGTAGGAGTGGTTGACTCTTAACTTTTATAAAGAATATCTCTTTGGATTTGAGACTTTAGTCTTTGCAACTTTACAGATCTTCTTTATGCACCAAGAGCTTGTAACACTCCAAAGAGAAAGGAAAACTTGAAATCGCATCATATGACCCCTTTAAAGCATCATAAATATGTTTCATTCAGTACTGAAAAGTATGGATGAAGTTCAAGTAGTGTTATCTAATAAAAAATGATATATTTTATGTAATATGTGTCTTTATGTTCTTTTAAACACTGTATACTTGAATATCGCTTTGTTAGCTTACAGCAAGCTCTACTGATGTTCCAAATCAGTCAATTAGGAGGCATAGGAAGTGACCTTAGCAGGGAGCTCACTAGGTTTTGGAACGGAGCTTAGCTTATACCTGATGTGGTTTACTTTTGGTTTTCTTTGATTGCTTAGGCTGATGATACACGCGGCAACTTTTTGAGCAATGTTGCCGGGCAACTTTGGGCAATGTTGTCGTCAGCGGGCAACCAACTTTGGGCAATGTTGTCGGCAACGGGCAACCAGGTGAGACACAAGGCCCACAACCGATCTAAAGTATCCAGATAGAAATTTGTTACCCATCATCAATGGGAAAGTGCCCAAGCAACATTGCTCAAAAAAAGTTGCCAGGCAAAATTGCTCAAAAAGTTGGCCTGTGTATCATCAGCCTTATATAGTTCTTATTCACCATTCCAAACAATCTGTAACACTAACAAGCATTGGTTATTATGTAATAGGAGTAGTTATTTCAAGAACGAAAGGTCCTGAGAGGATGCACGGTTCGGATTCGAGTACACGCATCATCTGAGCTGTGTGACAGCTTACATAAGTAAACACAGCTGCCTCTGTGTATGTGTGTGCATGCATGTGTGCAAAGTTTTATTTTATTTGTCACAATAGCACTAAATTTCTGCATTCCCATCCAAGTAAAAGATTGAAACTAAATGATTGCAGACAAAGGCCAAAACAACTTCACTGGCATCTCCGCCTGCTTCCAATTTGTAAACTCTTTATTGTATGGCAAAAGCTTCACAAAACTGCTTTGTGAGAAAATGCTTTTTAAGCATTTAATTGCTTAGTAAACTGCAGATTAATCGCTGTCAGCTACAATCCTGTTAAGATCGTGGATTTACAGTTATAGAGAAGTAGATTTCAACCACTCTTTTGACTTTTGTAGATTGAGTTGATTGGATAAGGTTGGTTTATCTCTACGATTGTCAACACTTATTTTTTAAATCATTTTGAGGTTATCGTGCTTATATTTTGTAACCTATTCTCTAAACTAAATTATAAATAAATTGTTTGGGATTTGTAGAAAATTTCACTTATTTTAAGTAGGTCCTTTTTGTAGCTAACAAAAATAATTTTTTTGGAAGAAGCACGAGCATCAAAACTGCATCAAAACAAAAACCTCTGAGTAGGGATGTAATGATTAACCGCGAGCCGGTTGAAAATCGATTTAAATATGTGACGATTCAAATCGGTTGAGATGCTAAACAAATCGCGATTCAATTAGGGGTAGGAGTTTATATGAATGTATGTCTGAGGGGAACTTACTGTCTTTCGATGGTATTTTACTTTTCCTCTTGCCTCTGTATAATGCATATTAAAGTCCCTATGAAATCAAAATTAAAGTTTTTTGGGTGTTAGTATCAATATGTTAGTCTTAAGGTTATCTATAAGGCAGTGTGCTCCAAAACAGTGACAAAATTCGCATTTAGAAGATATAAGCATTCAAAGCTTGCAGTTCGTCACTTCCGCCAAAACGGCTCAACGATTTTTTTGACGTCACATCGTACTTCAGCTTCTCATCAAACTTTCTGTCCAATCAAATGCTCTCTAGAATCCGAAGCGCCCACCCCCTACACTATAAAATAGACGCTGAAGCTGCGGCTGAAATCGGTCACTTGTCCACAGAATTAGAATTTTCTGTACAGTGAATGGCACGTAGTGCACTATATAGGGGACAGGGAACGATTCAAACAGTGCAAGTATGCTTTCCATTGAGGAAAAAAAGAAGTCTGGTTTCACGTTGTGTCACGCTAACCACCGCACCGCACACACACTCTGCTCCGGTCCAGAGACACAGCACGGAGCGGATCACATGCGCGAGTTGGCGCAGACCACAAAATGTATCGGAGCTATTTGAATTCTACACAGAATGCTATATTTTAAAGAAATATGGACGAGATTGTGGCTGGCATACCCTGTCAAATGCGGCTTTACGGAGCTCAACGGCTCTGAACGGCTCTAGCCCAAGCCGTGATATAAACGAACGCTATTGGCTATTTAAAAAAGAATAGAAGCAATCAAAACCAACAAAAGAGCAATCATTTACAAGTGCTATATTAGTATATTATTATAGTGTTATCAATCAATTTCACAAAGAAGCGTACAGTATTTTGTCCAAGCAATAATAAAAGGACACATTTAATTTATAATTTGTCTTCAATCTCATTTTGTAAAAAAAAAATCGTGAATCGAATCGTGAGTTGAGTGAATTGTTACATCCCTACCTCTGAGATTAATTAAAACCTCTGAACATGTTTAATACAGTAGATTAATCCAAATACATGAACTGTCTCTATTTGTTTTCCCAGTTTTGTAACCCATTTTGATGAACCTTTATGTGCAGTTGGGCGTAGGCAAGTGAGCACTGTATATCAACAATTTTATGTCTGTTTTCACAAAAAATTCCAGATTACTCATCTTGAGACTGTACAACCTTGTTGGGTAGTGACTAATTCGTGTAAGCAAAAAAACATGAATTATGTTACACTGGTAAATGCTTTTACATACTTTTACATTGCTTCTAAAACACTACAAGTATGTTAGAACGCAGAGGGCTGAGTATAGAAAATCAAGCTCTTTATTCCTTAGAAAATGGGCGTCACATGTGACATTGTCCACTGAGGGACCTCGAGTTACAGCGGAGATGTCAGTGATGGAGACAGGAAGGAATATATTGATGTGAGAGCCAGAGCTTGTGTTATTGGTGACCCCAGAGCAGCGCTGAGGAATGCCGTCCCTAAGAGAACAGTTTATTTACATTTCAGAGTCATTGGGTTTGTTATGCTGTGTAAGCATACACTATCAGAACATGGCTGAAATATGTAGATTATATTGTGGGTGTAACTAAAATGGGATATGAGGATTAAATTCAGAATATAAAAACATGCTACTGTTTAAAAGTTTGGAATTGCTAAAACAAATGTTGGTTTTGGAAAGAGATTGATACTTCTGTTGACCAAAGTAGTATTTAATTGACCAAAAATACATTCAAAAGCATTATTAATGTTCAAAATGATTGTTATAGTTGAAATAACTGCAATGTGATCTTAAGAACATAGTTTTCAGCAGCCATTACTATAAGAAAACACTGTTTTAGGAAAGCATTCTAATGTTGCTAATTTTGTAATAAAGAAGCTGTTCTTATTGTCCTGGCCATCTGAAAACCACTGCGTGCTACTTAATGAAATGTGGAAATTGTCAAAATTATTGCATACATTTGTGAAGTTCAATTTTGGGGTCAGAAAAGGACAAAAGAAACAGCTATCTATATAAACTTATTATTTGATTCTTTTAAGAGATGAAGATTTTTCTTGAGTGTGCTGTCATTTTTGATTAATTTTCATAGTTGGAGTCGGTAAGATTTTTAAATGTTTTTGAAAGAAGTGTTTTATGCTCAACAAAGCTGCATTTAATTGAACAAAAATACAGTAAAAACATTAATATTGTGAATTAATTATTATTTAAAACAACTGTTTTATAGTTGAATATATTATAATGTAATTTATTTCTGTGATGCAAAGCTGAATTTTCAGCATCAGTACTCCAGTCTTCAGTGTCACATCATGGTCCTTTCATAAATCATTCTTGATTTGATTCATGTTGATTTTGTTCAAAAAAACATTTCTTATTATTATCAATGGTGAAAACAGTGCTGCTGTGCTGCTTGTGGAAACTGTGATACATCATTTTCAGGATTCTCTGATGAATAGAAAGTTCAAAAGAACAGCATTTATTTTAAATTGAAATATTTTGTAGCATTGCAAATGTCTTTATTGTATTGATTTAATGAGTCCTTGTTTAACAAAAGTATTAATTTCTTTAAAAAAATTAATTTAGGTCAAACTTTTACAATAGTATATGTATATAATAATTTATTTATAATAATTTATTTAATAATTCATTTTTTTTTCATTGTCTCTACTATTCCATCTCATCCCACAGACTTTCCTCGGCTCGTAGCTCTCTCCGCACAAAAGTCATAGCAGGGAAATCTCCCAGAATACCTTCTTCGAGTCGGGTGGGCAGCAGCATCTGGGGGCAACAGCCTGAGCAGGTGGACAGAATCTTCCAGGCTTTGAGGAAAGGGCTCAAGTATGTGCAGTCATTGCAGTAGAGAAATGAATGGACTCATGGAACCGCACACACTAGTCTTGTGAATGTTAATGTCATCTCATCTCATATAGGGACTACTTGGAAAACCATCAAACAGAGCTGGACTTCCTGTCATCCCAGCAGAGAGACACAAAGAGAAACTCCAGACTGGTGAGACTTTATACTGAGAATAACTTTACACTCTAATCTTAACTAGTTATAATCCAGCTTTTTATTATTATTTTTTTTTTTTTACACTATTTGTTCATTTAAAGTAAATAAATAACTACAAAAATCTATTCTTCATCCCTCAGGCTTTTTTCTATGACCTGGAAAAGGTAAGTTGTCAACAAATGCTGATATTCAATCATTTGAGTGTTGTTCCCTTTACAAAAACATATTTTTGAGACTTTAATGTTAGTATTTGTACCATATAGTTGATTAAAAATTGCATTTAAAGCCAAAGGTTACAAAATTTAATGCTGTTTATATCCTGCTTGCCAACAACAGGAGATACGAGCCTTAGAGAGATACATACGGCGCCTTGAGTTTCAAATTAGTAAGGTAACACAACTTCAAAATACTTTAATTTGGTTATATATATGAACAATAGTCAGATGTGCTAAGAATAAACTTGTATCATGTGAATGTGAATGGCAACAGGTAGAAGAGCTGTATGAGTCCTATTGTATCCAGTGGCGGCTGTGCCAAGGAGCTTTGAACATGAAGAGAGCGTTCTCTCTGTCCCCGTCTTCACGACAGTCTAGAGAGAGTCTACTGGAGCTGAACCGCAACCACAGACACAGCCTGGAGGTAAAGTCTTTTTTGGACACCGTACACACACAACAAACAATAAGTAAGCCATTTGTGTGGTAGTTTTCCCAAAAAGTGTAAACACTGTGGCTCCATGGCTCTTTCAAAACGTCCCGACTAGCCCAACACAATAACACTACGTAACCACACTTCTCCTTTGTTAACACATGATTTCTAATCAATGCACTAATAAAAAGAACCTATTATGTAAATCCAAACATCTCACTTCAGAAATGCCTCTGTTTCACACTCATCTCTACCTGCAGGATATGTGTGCAATGGAAGGAGAACTGGAAATCCTGCTGGGTGAGCTGCAAATCAAAATGAAAGGTACACAGCACCTCACATATATAGGAATTTGAGTTTCAGAGGAAAATGTATCTCCTAAACTTCCTTCTCCAGCTAATTTTTTCACTTTTTATGAGGCAGGTTTGATAGGCTTTGCTCGGCTCTGCCCTGGAGATCAGTATGAGGTGAGGAGGTTTAACCCAACATCCTACTGTTGTTATGCACTTAAAGGGATAGTTCACACAAAAATGAAACTTCTGTCATCATTTACTCACCCTCATGTTGCTCCAAACCTGTATGACTCTCTGTCCTCTGTGAAACACAAAGGGAAGCATTTAGCAGAATGTTCATGCTGCTGCTTTCCAATGAAAGTGAATGAGGACGAACATTCATGGTCTCCCAAAATGACAAAAAGCACCACGAAAGCCATACAGGTTTGGAACAACATGAATAAAGGATGACAGAACTATCTGTTTAATACGTAAAAAAAGTAATAAAGACATGAAGGCATTCGACCCCAAAACATCACTCTTAATCCAAGACTCACTGTTCTACCAGCCTATGAAGGGCAACGATGCATGATGGTTCTTTTGTTAAAATAAATTAGGCAGAAAGGACATATTTCACCAGCTATTTAGATTACATTGTTAAGGCCAGGTTTCCAATGACTTCATGCACAGTGGAATGCTGTCTCAGGAGCCATCAGCCGTCTCATGCACGAGACCACACATTCACATGCAGTCATGCCAAAAAGTATCTGGAAAATTAAGACAAGGAATATGAACTTCATTTCATTCTATATGAAAATATATGCAAACATAAACCTAGAACTCTCAGAACTGTTTTTATTATTATTTTTAACCCAAAGTGATTTTAGTGGTTTAGTGATTTTATCATAATAACTATGGACATGTATATGTACAGATGGTACTCAACCAGAATAATACTTTTACTGCCGCAATTCCCACCACGGCAACATTAGGAATGGGTATTTGCTGCCTTTTACCACTAAGTGGCGCTATAACCATAGACTTCGATAAGTTATCAGGCAAACGTATAAAAGCGCGTTTTCGCGAGTAGCAAGATTTGACAGTTGCAGGTAGCGAATAATATTTCACTGTAACAGTAGTCAAATAGCTGGAACATCGAGGATTTTTATGATGAATAATAATTCGTTGAGATTAGATGTTATGTTGTATTATTGTTAATATTGCTAATAATTTATTTCATTATTTATATCTTTATTTACAATTTTCACAAGTGAAAATGTCACATTTCCAGCATTATTGAGCATTGGTGTGAATCACCCCTTTGAGCCAAATTTTTTGTCTTTCAAAATAAAAGTCAAATAAAACTCTTTCGCTTTTATTTTCAATGTTTCTTTTTAAAAAAATTTTAATGGAGTTTGACAAAAGTGAGTCGTCCAAACGAAGTGAGAAGTGTACATTGGATGATTTTTGTCTTTTAGTCCCACAATATTCTGAAATGTTCCAGAAAGCACTAGAATATTCCAGAATGTTACAGAAACTTCTAGAATGTTCCCATCCTTGCAAAAGCAAAATATCTAAAAAAAAAAACATGCAAGATTAGTAAAAAAAATGTAACTGTACTGAAGTACTGTACTGAGCTGTTTCATAATTAATGATAGAAGTTCTAACATTTACCTGACCAAAATATTTACCAAAATATCAATGCTACGTGAAAATAAATAGTATTAATAATTAGTACCACAGAATTAAAGAAGAACCATAGAAAATGTAAGTGAAACAAATTTTGGTTACATTGTGTAATGCAATAAAAATCAGTCATTTAGGAATTAATTGCATTTTAAAATGCATTAAAATAGAAAAGTTATTTTAAAATTGTAATAATATTTGACCGTATTCCTGTTAAAGGCAGAGTAAGTGATTTCTGGTAGCCAATGTTGATATTTGAAATCACCAAAACAATCACGCCCCTACCCCAAAAGGGTCTTGCCCCTATTTTGATGGCTCCGCCCCACATATACGTACGCAACCCAGGCAACGATTAGTTCTGTGAAACAAAGCAAAACCAATGTTACACCGTGTCTACGGACGTGAGCGGCGCGGCGCAACAAATCCCCGACAGAAAACTGCTGCCGGGTTCTATTTATGACGTGCTGACACAAATTTCAAATGGTTTTCAACGGTCGTTTGATCGCTTCCAGTGTAGGCAGACTTTAGCTGTTGTAGACGCGGTGTTACTCACCTATTGAGAAGAAAGCAACCTCGGCGTCTGATCGCAGGCCTCCCCTCCTTGAGTTCTCTCCAGCGCTGGAAAGCTGATCCGATATTTACACGGGTCCTACTTCTTGCCTTATCCTTCCGCAGACGTTTTCCTCTTTTGTTTTTTATCCACCATCTCTATCTTTCTGTCGCTCGGCTCGGCTAATGTCCGTCCCATGCACTGAACGCGCTCTCCTCCACATCACGAGTAGACACGCCCCTTATTGCTGATTGGCTACAAGTTTGTTTTGCGATTCGGCCCGAATCAGTTTTCTAAAGTGTTTTTGAAAAATCACTTAGTCTGCCTTTAATATTGTACAGCCTTGGTGCACATAAGAGAAAACGTAAAAAAAAATTACACTACTTTTGAACGGTATTGTAATTGTCCAAAAGTCATTGGGGTCATTTTTACACGCATACACACACACATTGAGCGTCTCATTTTGTGTAGGTGTTGATCCGGCTGGGCCGACAGCGATGGAGAATCAGAGGGCGAATCCAGACGGATGACCAACAGCTGTGGGACGAAGAAGAAATTGTCTTCCTCCCTCACATCCATGGGAACTTTGAGATTAAGGTGAACTCGTCCACCTATATGCACGCACACACCTGTGCAAATACCACTTCCTGTCGAGGTCACCTGTGGGGCTTGCGATGACAGAAGATTCCAGGCCTTTTGTCCTTATACTCTACTGTTTGTTAGATCTAAATAGATTGATGTATGACACAATAAACATTCCACAAACCCCTGAGAGAGAATGGTAGAGATGTTTAACAGACTGTCTGAAGCTTTTGGACCAGTGGAATAATGGTTATGAAAGGTTTGATTGTCTGAAATTGATTCCATCCCTGAAAATGAGGCAAACTACTACAGATGAAAAAGATGATTGCTTTTTATCCTTTCCTAAACCCCTGTCACTTAGAATCAGATCTCAAATATAAAATACACACCCAGAACACCCTAGCAACCACCAAGAACAACCTATCAACCACATAGCATCATTCTAGCAACCACCAAAACACCCTAGCAACCACATTGCAACAACCACATAGCAACATTCTAGCTACCAACAAAAACCCCAGCAACCACATAGCAACACTCTAGCAACTACCAAAACCCCCGGCAACCACATGGTAACATTCTAGCAACCACCACATAGGAACACTCTAGCAACCACCAGCAACCGCATAGCAACACCCTAGCAACTACATAGCAATATTTTAGCAACAACATAGCAACCACCAGAAATAGCAAATAGCAACCACATAGCAAAGCAACAGTCTAGCAACCACCAAGAACACACTAGCAACCATATAGCAACAACATAGCAACATTCTAGCAACCACCAAAACCCCCAGCAACCACATAGGAACACTTTAGTAACCACATAGCAACATTCTAGCAACAACATAGCAACACTCTAGCAAACACCAAAAATACCCTAGCAACCACATAGGAGCACTCTAGCAACCACCAAGAGCATTCTAGCAACCACCAAAACACCATAGCAACCATTACAAATACCATGACAATCATAAATCAACACTCTAGCAACCACCAAAAACCCCAGCAACCACATAGCAACATTCTAGCAACTACCAAAAACTCCAGCAACCACATAGGAACACTCTAGCAACTACCAAGAACACCCTAGCAACCACATAGTGACATTCTAGCAACAACATAGCAACACTCTAGCAACCACCAAAAACCCCAGCAACCACATAGGAACACTCTAGCAACCACCAAGAACACCATAGCAACCACATAGCGACATTCTAGCAACAACATAGCAACATTCTAGCAACCACCAAAAACCCCAGCAACCGCATAGCAACATTCTAGCTTCCACCAAAAACCCCAGCAACCACATAGCAACACTCTAGCAACCACCAAAACCCCCAGCAACCACATAGGAACATTCTAGCAACCACCAAAACACCATAGCAACTATTAAAAATACCATGACAACCATAAATCAACACTCTAGCAACTACCAGCAACATTCCAGCAACCGCATAGCAACACTATAACAACCACATAGCAATATTCTAGGTACAACATAGCAACAACTAGAAATATCATCATAATTATTATCATTTCCCTCAAAAACTCTAGTCAAGCCAACAACATCTGCAGAATCTGAAAGGTTTTCTGAAATGTCCTGCAGGTAACAGAGGTCAAGGGGTTGAGCTCTATTCTGGTCGGCATGGTAACATGCAGGAGTGCAGATTTTTTCACAGCATGGCCACAGATGATGGTTGTGGACATTACAGAATTGGGAACCATCAAGCTACAGTTAGAGGTGGTTTGGAAGTAAGTGAACGTGTGGAGTTTACGAGACAAACTTTTTAAAGTGCTAAAAGTGCTGTGAAATACTTGAAAGTGATTGACAGGGCACTTTAAGACTTTATTGACTTTATTTAATGTCAGTGACACCAAACTCAACTTTTACACACATCTTGTACACTCCTGTGTGAAACTTCACTGCAAAAACTGGGTTTAGAATTTATTTTACAATTAACAATTCATACTTGTATATAGCAAGGATGCATTACTAGACAATTAATACTTTTATATAGCAAGGATGCATTAAATTGATTGAAAGTGACAGTAAATACTTTTACATTCATACAAACTACTTATTTTTCAAATAAATGTTGTTAATTTGAACTTTCTATTCATCAAAGAATCCTGAAAAAATGTATCATGGTTTCCACAGAAATATTAAGCAGCATAACTGTGTTCAACATTGTTAATAATAATAAATGTTTCTTGCGCATTAATTCAGCATATTAGAATGATTTCTGAAGGATCATGTGACACTGAAGACTGGAGTAATGATGCTGAAAATTCAGCTTTGCATCACAGGAATAAATTACATTTTAAAATGTATTAACATAAAAAACAGTTCTTTCAAAATGTAATAATATTTCACAATATTACAAATTTTGTGAAATATTTTACCAACCCAAAACTTTTGGATGGTAGTTCAATGTATCTTATTTGTAAGGAGATTTGAGGGCTTCATAGGGCAACATTTTCAGCAAATAATAACTTCACTAGGAGTTATTCTGACTTCTGAAGAACTGGAATATAGCACAAATGTGGACTGCTTTTATGGTCCTAACATTTTTTTTATGTAACCGAGTAGACATGACACTGATCTCACATACAAACACACCCCCTGTAAGTGCAGCTCTGCTATCGGCTAACACACACCAGCTGTGGAAGACCAGCTGACTGCAGAGAGATGGATAAATAGTCCATCCCTCTGCCCCCTCCCTCTCACACATACACCGATCCAATTACACTGCTCTTTACACAGTCCAGGTGGAAAAGATTTTTCATAGCCTCTTTTTTACAGTGCCACTAAAATAAACACATCTTACAACATTGTTCAGCATCTCCACGCTCTGCTGTGACCGTGTGTGTGTGTGTGTTAGTTCACAGCCGTCACCTCATTTCCTCTGGTTCTGCTTAGTCTCTGTTAGCAGTGTCACTCCTCATCAAGCAGTGGTGACAAACACGCACTGCCACTCCACACATCATGTGCATTTAGAACCTGAGTGAGTTTTTTTCATGCCATCTCTCTCTTCTTTGAGTAAAACAGTAAATGTCAGCAAGTATATGTAAATAAAAAAAATACATGGTTTAGTAAAAACAGAAAACCATGTGAATGCTGTTTCATGTTGACTTGAGATATATAACAACAATCTTAATTTAGCATGCAAATAAATGCTGGAAAAAAGAACAATCACAAGTTAGTTTGAATTTTAGATTACAATAAAGGTTAGATTTTGTGTTAAACATTTTGACAAAGTTAATAGGACATTATTAAATATTAATGTATAACATTTACAAATAACAGATAAAATATTTTATTTTAAATAAATAAAAAGTTTCTTATGCTCACCCAAACTGCATTCATTGAATAAATACAGTAAACCAGCAATATTATAACTGCAATCTAAAATAACTGTTTTCTATTTGAATATATTTTAAAATGTAATTTATTGCTGTGATGTAAAGCGGAATTTTCAGCATCATTACTCCAGTCTTCAGTGTCACATGATCCTTCAGAAATCATTCTAATATGCTGATTTGCTGCTCAAAAATATTTTTTATTATAATCAATGTTAAAAACAGTGTCCCACTTTCATGATTCTTTGATTAATTGGGAAAAAAAGCATATATTTGAAAAAAATATAATTAAAAAAAAAATTTTTTTGTAACATTGTAAATGTATTTACTGTCACTTTTGATCAACTTATTGCATCCTTGCTAATTCTTTGCTGAATAAATCTAATTTCTTAAAACAACAACATTTTTTTTGTTTTTGATCGCAAGCTTAAAAATATAACTTAAAAACATAACTTGAAAGTCATTTTGAGCATTGGGTGGTAGATTACTGTGTGGTAAAAGTAAGTATAGGAGATTTAGGGACACTCAGAATTATGCTCAGGGTTAGGACGGAGTGGGATTATGGGTAAGGTTATTTTTAAGGTTTAAGGGTGGGGTTATGTGTTGGGCTATGGTTAAGGTGGGAGGTGATGTTACACCTACAATTGTGACAATATACGGGTAACAACTAGCTAGATCTGTAGTTATCTCTAAGCACAATATATATTCCAGTTTAAATCCAAACACCAATATATATTTAATCCTTAGACACTAGTCTTCTGCTTTGTGTTTACTGTCTGTGTCTTTTCATAAAATTGTTATTTTGCACATGTAAGTGGACTGGAGTCCATTCTCCCTCACAGTTTCTTGTTCCTTCACTTTTTCTTCCTTTAGTCCATTTGATAGCTCTGAGGTGAGGCCTCTCACAGCGTCCACCAGCCGCCAGTCCATCCACAGCAGAAAGGGATCCGTATATAGCTGGACGCCTCCCAACACACCCAGTTTCACTGAGAAATACTTTCTAGTGAGTTTGTGACCTACATCCATCCACACAGACTCCCAGCATGACCGCTCACAATGATTTAAAGGTGAAGTGTGTAATTTCTGATGCTAAAATACATTCTCCTATCCTGGTTTGTGCAGAGACAACTATAAGTGAAGCCGGTTGTGCGCTGTGAGATTTTATCTGTGCTTTAGGATTGTTACGTGACAGATTGTACGATGTGACCCCAGTGAGATCTTGAGTAAAAGCCAACACAGACTGTGTCAAAAAATGATTCAGGAAAATCGTTCTGTCATCCTCATTATGACGCACAAAGTTGAAATGGTGCCACACAAACCCAAACAAGATTTGTGCTGATGTCGGCAAGGTTTTTGAGCGTCTGGAGTCTGGTGTCATTGAGCAAAAAGAAGCTAGTGAGGCAGAAATTACCCACTTTACCTCATTCTTCTGTTGCCTATCATCTGAAGAGCTTAAATGTCATTTCATGATGTCATCTGTCCTTTTATGCTGTAGTCGATGATGCGTCAGATACAGGATGCAGATGGCTCTTTCTTCATTGGCTCACGTGAATCAAGGGGCGTGTCTTTACTCAGCTACCTGGCTGACTCCACCCAGGCACTTAGTGCTCCTGCCTATGAGAAGACAAGCGACCCACCAACCACACACCACCCTGTTCTAGACACTAAGTTACAGGATGACAATCTACCGAAGACACACACAGAAGATGTATGAAACTGATCGTGTTAATATAAACAATTTTTTGCTGAAGTGGGATTTTTTAAATATAAATATTATAAATGTAAATATATATTTCAAAAAATTTAAATACATGATAATAAATACTTATTTTTTATTTTTTTTATTTAAAGCAAAGGTCACATTTCGAGCATGCAGGCTCTTCATCTGATGAAGAGCCTGCATGTTTAAAACGTCACCTGTGTTATAGTCTGTTATTAAATTTTTTTATTTTTATAGCCTATGTGTGCGAACTTTTTCTGTTTTCATTATCAATATTTTTTGTTGAGCACGCTGTTTGAGAGTTTTTCCAGTGATGATAGTGCTTTTGTTTTTTATTATTAAAAGCAATAAACATTTTAAGAAACCACCAGTTAACTTACCTTTTTTTGGTTTATGTGAGATTTTTAAAAACATTTAAAATAATAATAATAATAACAATGATTTATTTGTTTTGAATAATGTTATATTTTAAGAAACCATCAGTTAAGAGTATTTTGCTTAATGTGGGATTTTAAAAAAAATATATATAAATATTTTAAATCTAAACATTTTTGAAGTGCATAATAATAATAAATATAATTTAATATATTATTTTATATATAATTAATAGCAATAACCACTTTTATAATAAAATTAAAATAATATATATTAAATTATTTATTTATTATGTATTTGTTTTGAGTGAAATGATATATAAATTTAAAATGTAAAATTTAATTTAAAAAAAATTAAATTACATTTTATTTTAAATTTTAAGAAAACATCTGTTAAGATTTTCCTTTATATATATATATATATATAAAGTTGCAAAAAAATTCAAAAATCACTTCAAATTGCTGGCATATTTAATATTTAATTTCATAACCCTAGGCTGAGGAGAGTGTGGAATGGCCATCAGAGACCGACACAGCCTCCCCCAGTCCTGCAGGCAGCAAGCGAGACTCCATATTCCTCTTCCACCGCTACAGCACGCCTGACATTCTCAAGCAAAATGGGGATGTGACCCCCAGCACAGGTGAAGGAGACGCACAAGAGACGGCCCTGGATGAGGCCCCTGAAGAGGAGACCTCATTCAAGCAGGGAATTGAAGACAGACTCCTGGTGAAGGACAGAAAAGTGGGCAGAGCTGAGAAGAGAGCCATGGCTAAGAGAGTTAGTTCATTGCTAGAGGATCTGAATACAGAGCTGGAGGATATGAGCAACGTAGAGACATTAAAGAAATTAGACCTGCAGATACGCCAAATGAACAAGGTCTTGAAGGTTAGATTCTTATTTCTTTTCATTTAATTTTTTGGAAAATTGATATTGACATGAACATGTTTTCATGAGATTCACCTTGCAATGTGACGGAGTTGCTCAGTTTTTCTCTATGGATTGTTGATAAATGTTTGTTTGCTCTTGTTTCATTGACTGCTCTTCGTTTGCATATTTCCTGATGTTAGAAGGACCTCAACCCTCCACAGATGCCCTCATCTCAGACACTAGCAGTAGAGGAAGAGGAAGTGCTGGGCAGTTTCGACTTCCTCTCTGCAGATTGTAATGAAGATGAAATATCAGATATGGGCAGCATCAGACTTGGGTACACTGGGTAAGTCAACAAATTTTTAGCTGGTGTGTTTGAGTGAATCCCTCGAAGAAATGTCAAAAAATCGAGAAAAAAGAAATACATATATTGAAAACTTGCTTATAAATAAAATATAGTAATATAATCTCTTCAGTAGTACTATAAACGTTTTGGTACTATAATCTATAATTTTTCTCATTACAGAGCTGAGAACTAAGGGTGGGGAATGGTCCTAAAAATAGGCTTAATTTTTTGGAAGTTATATAATTTCTAGATTTGTTTGTTAGTTTGATTTTGGGTGTAAAACATTTGTTTTTGGGAAGTCCATTAGTATAAAAATATATTTTTGTATTTAGCTTTGATCTGATGATTTGGACTGATGAGTGTAAGTCTGTATTCATGCAAAGTCACTCCATGTAACAAAAGGCAAGTTGCTGGACTAAGATATTAAATGAAGGCTTAAAGTGCCATCTTGTGGATGAAGTGGAGGAATGCATGAAATGTACACACTCATTTATTTGTCAGGTGAAGGTTTATTTTACAAGGTTCAATTATTATAATATATTTAGTAATCTGATATTTAAACAATACATGATGTTTAATTGCCTTTACATGGATATGTTATTGCACAACATTTTTGGCATATAAAAATATAAATGTATAACATGGTTAAAGTTCAATTCAGGTTAAAGTTTAAGATTTAAAAAGAAAAAAAGATATATAAATATTGAAATAATTATAGTATTCATTATTATAATAAAAATAATTTAATTAAGATATATGTATGTATCTCTCTCTCTCTATTTATATATATATATATATATATATATATATATATAAACTCAGAATAAAGAAGTTTTCTTTCTTTTTTTTCTCCCTAGGATTGGTTCATTCAGCGAGAACACCCTGAAAAGCATACGTCTGTTATCTCAGGATAAAACCTCTCCATCCTCAAAAGACACGGGTGAAGGGCTGGTCAGACACAGAGGAGATGGTGCAGTCAAGCCGTCACTCAGCACAGGGGTCTACAGTCTGGATCAAGCTCTTGAAACCCACCTCAGTGTCTGCAGAGTGCTGCTGAGGGTGAGGAATCAGTCTAACCAAATCATCAGACAGTTAGCAACATATATTGTTACTTTGTGTCTGCATAAGTTCACATTCTGTCTCATTCCAGGCTCTGAAGTGTTCTGACTCTGATCTTGTACACAAAGACATCATGGAGGAGCTCTTGTGGCAAGTCGACATGCTGGAAAAAATCGGCGCTTTGTCACAGAGGATGATAGAGGAGATCTCAGTAACAGAGTGTAAGTATAGCAACATCCCAGGCCTTGAATGAGTAAATAAACCACTGAAAAAATCTCTCCTTAGATCCTAATATTTGAGATTTATAGATAATAGACTGTTACTTTATACTGTCGGCGGTCACAGGCTCTTTCCTGTGTCAGTGTGAAGCGCTGTAGGTGCATTAGTCATGTGTGTGGATGTGTCTCAGTGTTGGCCAGAGCTCCTAAGGGGATTGAAGTATTTTGGAAGGGATGTTGTGAGAGTGACTCGCTTTTCTGCTGCTCCACGGATCGGTTTCTCAGGACACTGCGCAAACATTACATCCACAGAGTCAAAGCCAAACAGCCAGGCCAGGCTGATGAAGGTCAGATGCTCTGTTCTGTTCTAATGCTTCCTAAGAACTGAATCCACAAACTACTGAAATAATGTATCCAAGGCAGAATGGAATAGAATAAAATAAAAAAATACATATTTTTCTTCTTCGATGATTTCATTCACAAACTACTTGAATATTAATGTTTTAATTTCTGCAGGACATTTCTATTCTATTCTGTTCTGTTCTACTCGTTGCTCAGAATTTATTTCCCTACAAATAGTCTTTAAATAATTGTCTTTAAATAATCTAATAAGCTTTGTATGATAAATGTCCATTCTATTTGAATTTTATATTTTCAAACAACTAAAATCCATCCATTTGTAAATAAATATCTAATAATATCTTATTATGTATAGAATAATGGTATATAATTTTATATTATAATTTACTGTATGATGATTATTAGTAGTAGTAGTAGCATATTTTTTGAAGGATATTTCTATTATAGTCATTGTTGTTAAGAATTGGTGTCTCTTTAAAAATAATACTTAATTGTCTTTGAAATAATCTAATAATCATTGTGTAGTATAATAAATCTTTATTATATTTGTCCTTTAGGATCAATAATTAAATTTCAAACAACTAAAATCCATTAGTTTGTAAATAAATATCTAATAATATTTAATATATAAAATAATTGTATTTAATTTTATATTTTACTATATTATTCTATTTTTAATTACAATATTATTATGATTATATTGTATTTTTAATGATATTTCTATTTTATTCATTGTTAATCAGAGTTATTTTCTCTTTGAAATAATAGCCTTTGAAATAGTCTAATAAGCTTTGCATTCAAAAATAAATGTCTATTTTATTCTTCAAAAAGCCAAAATTTATAAATAAATATTGAATATTTTTCTGTATAAAATAATTGTATGTATTATATTTTATTCTTATTCTGTGTTCCTTCAGAATTTAATTATTAAACTAAAAACAAATAATGTGTAAAGAATAAATCTCTTCTATTCAGTGTTGCTTCAAGAATTTTTCTCAGACTACAGCAATAATTGTACTGTTTGTAAAATAATAAATATATCTCGTGTTGTGTTCTATTTTATTGTTCTTTTAGAATGTTATTCTCACACTATTTGAATAATTTACTAACTTGCAAAGCATAAAGGTTTGTCTTCTCTTTCTGATTCCTGATGAGGGTTTTCTTTTATCCTGCAGTTTTCAGTCAGTTGCTGCATCAGGTGCAGTGCAGCTGTATGATGGTATCTGTGACTCAGTGCACTACAGACCGAGTGACTGTGTTTCAGCTGTTAGTCTACCTCAACAGATGCAGTATCACTGACTTTGGGGAGCACATCTCTCTCCTCTCTAAAGAAGGTAACAGCACAGAGTGTTCACAGACACAACTCATTTTAGGATGCAAACATCAGAGAAACTAGTCTGACATTGATTTTCTTTATCTTTATCGGTTCACTGTGAGTTTACTGCTTTCAGCATCAATCAATCACCCTCAAGGATTCTTCCCAACAGATCTCATTAAGAGACTTCCCTCTGCTCGGTTTGCTGCAGTGTATCTGATAGCCAGTCTGGGGAGTCCCAAGAGGAGGCGAGCTCTGAAAAAGCTGAAAGGCAAGTGCATCTCTGAGCTGCAGCCGACGGGACGCACCCTCCAGCTCCTGGCCAAGCTACAGACAGACGCCAATCACAAGGTGGCTTCAGCGGCCACGTCCTGCCTCAGCAGGGCCTCGCGGTCCAAATCCTTCAGGGCAAAGGTAAAAAGGGCCTAACTTGCTATCAAACACAAATGCTTCTCATACCGAACAATTAAAGGGATAGTCTAACCAAAATTCAGTCATCATTTAAAGGAATAGTTCACCCAAAATTAAAAATTTCCTGAAAATGAACTCACCCTCAGGCCAATCAAGATGTAGATGACTTTGATTCTTCATCAGAACAGATTTGGAGAAATGTTGCATTGCATCACTTGCTCACCAGTGGATCCTCTGCAGTGAATGGGTGCCGTCAGAATGAGAGTCCAAACAGCTGAGAAAAACATCACAATAATCCATAAGTATTCCACACGACTCCAGAACATCAGTTAATGTCTTGTGAAGCCAAAAGCTGCACATTTGTAAGAAACAAATCCATCATTAAGACGTTTTAACGGTAAACTATTGCTTCTGGCAAAAATATCAGTCCATAATAATGCTTACTCTAGTGAAAAAGTCCATCTCCTGTTGTCCTCTCACATCAAAATCCTCCAACTTATTTGTTTGGAGTATTTTATTATTTTTTTTAAATGTCTTAATGATAGATTTGTTTCTCATAAACACACAGCATTTCATTTAACAAGACGTTTTGATTTGGAGTTTGATGGAGTCGTGTGGATTACTTGTAGATTATTGTGATGTTTTTCTTAGCTGTTTGGACTCTCATTCTGACGGCACCCATTCACTGCAGAGGTAAGCATCTTGGATGGCCTGAGGGTGAGTACATTTTCGGGTGAACTTTTCCTTTAATCAAAAGAAAATATTTTGTAGAATGTTGCTAACCAAGACCTTTTGATTCCCATTTAAACCACAACTAGCTTCTTTTTGTTATCTAACATAAACACATTTAAGCATTTTTAAGCATGGCTTAAGTGAGCTGCGCTTGCTGTGTGTGATGTAGTTGTGTGGGTGTTTTATAGGCAGTGGTTCACTATACAGATCTGCTGAGAAACAGCAACATGCATGTGCGGCATGAGGCCTGTCTGGCTCTGAAATGTCTGAAGGTAAGTTCTGCCATCAAACAACAAATTGTTCCTTCAGAATGGGTTTATATTGACCTTTTACTGCTGTTGATATTTATGATGCTATCAAAAGTGACAGTAAAGACATATAATGTTATAATCTTGCAAAATATTTCTATTTTAAAGGGGTCATATGATGCAATTACAAGTTTTCCTTTCTCTTTGGAGTGTTACAAGCTGTTCGTGCATAGATAAGATCCCTAAAGTTGCAAAGACTAAAGTCTCAAACCCAAAGAGATATTCTTTATAAAAGTTAAGACTTGTCCACGCCCTCCTAAAACACCTCGTTTAAACACGCCCCCACATGTCTACGTCACAATGTGGGAAGATTTGCATAACGCCGCCCAAATCTTCACACAAAGAAAGAAGGCGTAACTTTTATTCTCGCTGTAGTATTGTTGCTGCCGCCATGTCGTGAAGACGCTGTGTGTTTCGTTGTGAAAGCGAAACTTTGTTTGGTCTTCCAAAAGAGGACACGACTAGAAATCAGTGGTTAAGTTGTATTTACAACACTGTTCCAGAACAGTTCAAACCAAATATTCAGATGTGTGCAACGCATTTTACGGAG
>NW_015646846.1:624576-638069 GCF_001515625.1 Sinocyclocheilus rhinocerous | reverse complement strand
TTTAAACACGCCCCCACATGTCTACGTCACTGTGTGGGAAGATTTGCATAATGCCGCCCAAATGTTCACGCAAAGAAAGAAGGCGTAACTTTGATTCTCGCTGTAGTATTGTTACCGCCGCCGCCATGTCGTGGAGATGCTGTGTGAAAGCGAAACTACTTTGTTTGGTCTTCCAAAAGAGGACACGACTAGAATTCAGTGGTTAAGTTGTATTTACAACACTGTTCCAGAACAGTTCAAACTAAATATTTGTGTTTGTGCAATGCATTTTACGGAGGACGAGGACTGTTTCCTGAAATAATGTTCTTTTTTAGCAACATCATATGACCCCTTTAAATAAATGCTGTTCGTTTGAACTTTCTATTCATCAATGGATCCTGGAAAAATATTGATCTGTTTCCATAAAAATATGAAGCAGCACAACTGTTTTCCACATTAATAATAATCAGAAATGTTTCTTGAGCAGCAAATCGGCATATTAGAATGATTTCTGAAGGGTCATTTGACACTGAAGACTGGATTAATGATGCTGAAAATTCAGCTTTGATGAAGTGGTTTTGTGGTTTCTTAGGCCTCAGAGAGTACAGAGCAGGTGGCTGAACTGTGGCGCTCCACAGATGAAGACCTGAGGAACGCCGCACGGGAGACTGTACTGTCCTTTGGTACGTGACCCTTAAGCTGTGACTACTGCATCTGTGTCATGTGCTGCTTTTGTCCCTATATGGGCTGTCTGAATCCAAAGACAGCTACCTTAACCGATGGTTTCTTTGAATGAGGCGTTTCAGACCATCTTCCAAAGCACCATATCACATCTCATAATCTAGAACAAATTCAAGTTTCAGAAATCACAAAACAAATATTTAATATTCTATTATAATTTGAATAAAAGTTATAAGCATTTCAGTTGGTTATCATTAATGTTCACTCAGGTGCCTTTCTTCTTTTAAATTGCATGTAATTTGTCCTCGTCCTACATACAGTACTCCTTGTGAAGTACAGAGGTGCTGGTCACAGCTGTTTTACATTGTTTTTTCTTAGGTAAGAAAGGTCACATGGCATTCCAGCGTATGGACCAGATCTATGAGCTACAGGACGAGGCTTACAAGAACCTGGAAACAGAAATCACAATCTTATAGGAAGACCACAAACCCAATCTGTTACCTGTTTGGATGGTGCTGAGAGACTGGAAGGTTTTGGTTGAACACATTTCATCTGTGTGTACATATTTTGCCAAGTATTTAATATGCAGTTATATTATTTTATATTTTCTTTTATATCATTTTAACTTTTAATTTTAAGTGAAATATTTATGAATAAACCCACATAAACACATTTCATTACACCAAATACACAAAATAATGTTCTTTTTTAGCAACATCATATGACCCCTTTAAATAAATGCTGTTCGTTTGAACTTTCTATTCATCAATGGATCCTGGAAAAATATTGATCTGTTTCCATAAAAATATGAAGCAGCACAACTGTTTTCCACATTAATAATAATCAGAAATGTTTCTTGAGCAGCAAATCGGCATATTAGAATGATTTCTGAAGGGTCATTTGACACTGAAGACTGGATTAATGATGCTGAAAATTCAGCTTTGATGAAGTGGTTTTGTGGTTTCTTAGGCCTCAGAGAGTACAGAGCAGGTGGCTGAACTGTGGCGCTCCACAGATGAAGACCTGAGGAACGCCGCACGGGAGACTGTACTGTCCTTTGGTACGTGACCCTTAACCTGCGACTACTGCAGGTGTGTCATGTGCTGCTTTTGTCCCTATATGGGCTGTGTCTGAATCCAAAGACAGCTACCTTAACCGATGGTTTCTTTGAATGAGGCGTTTCAGACCATCTTCCAAAGCACCATATCACATCTCATAATCTAGAACAAATTCAAGTTTCAGAAATCACAAAACAAATATTTAATATTCTATTATAATTTGAATAAAAGTTATAAGCATTTCAGTTGGTTATCATTAATGTTCACTCAGGTGCCTTTCTTCTTTTAAATTGCATGTAATTTGTCCTCGTCCTACATACAGTACTCCTTGTGAAGTACAGAGGTGCTGGTCACAGCTGTTTTACATTGTTTTTTCTTAGGTAAGAAAGGTCACATGGCATTCCAGCGTATGGACCAGATCTATGAGCTACAGGACGAGGCTTACAAGAACCTGGAAACAGAAATCACAATCTTATAGGAAGACCACAAACCCAATCTGTTACCTGTTTGGATGGTGCTGAGAGACTGGAAGGTTTTGGTTGAACACATTTCATCTGTGTGTACATATTTTGCCAAGTATTTAATATGCAGTTATATTATTTTATATTTTCTTTTATATCATTTTAACTTTTAATTTTAAGTGAAATATTTATGAATAAACTGTCTTCTATATTTCTTATGTATCAAAATGAGTAAACGTGAAATATATTGACAATAAATGTAAATAAGAGAACTCTGACTTGTTCATTAAAAGCATTAAAGCAACCCAAAATCAAATGATTCATTCACACACAGCTCTAAATAACCACACCCTACAATTTGGACAAGTTTATAAAAACTAATTGTAACACGTTACAGTAAGGTTTCATTTGTTAACATTAACAGGAACTAACAATGAAATACTTCTAAAGCATATATTAATCTTAATGGTAATTTCAACATTTACTAATACATTATTAAAATCAAAAGTTGTATGTGTTAATATTATTTAATGGGCCTGACAATGAACAGATGTATTTTTATTAACTAAAATTAACAACGATTAGTAAATACTGGAACAAATGTATTGCTCATTGTTAGTTAATGCATTAATAATGGGACCTTGTTTTAAAATGTTACCAAATTGTCTTCTATATTCCCATGCAATCCATTGCATGGCCAGTTTTTCATCATATTGTACCAGAATGTGTTGCATTATTTTATAATAATATTTTACGTGAATCTTACTGCATGAAGCAAATGAAAAATTTTTCAGACTTTTTCATGGCAATTAAACACATTTGCTGTTACTGTAATATAATTATAAAAAATACTTTCTTAGATAATTTATTTTGATTCATTTAATTTCCAGAATATTTAGATATTTTTAAAGCCATGTGAGCACCAAAGATTTTCATGGCAAGAACAGAATAGTTTAAAATTCACTGTAAAAAAAAAATACTGTACATTTTTAAGATAAAGCAGCACTATGTAACTTTTGGCGCTCTAGCGGTTAATAAACAGAACTGCACACATCCCGCGGAAGAACATTCCAACCGGAGCTACTTCTCTAAGTTTATGTCTATGGCTATTCACGCAGGTATGTGTTACTCCGCAGCGGTGACTACCCGACCAGGCTACAATAGTCCAAATATAAGTACTTATTATAAGTGTACCGGAGTGATTCGGAATAAGACAAAATTGTGGTTTGGAAGATTAATTCATGATGTACTCGCTCATTATATACATTTTGCAAATTTAAGTCCAGAACAGAGACGAGTTGCTTGCAATAAGACAAAAAACGTCCGGTTGCCGATCGCGTAAGTTCCAGGGGAAGCTCCTTAAAGCAGCACTATGTAACTTTTGGCGCTCTAGCGGTTAATAAACAGAACTGCACACATCCCGCGGAAGAACATTCCAACCGGAGCTACTTCTCTAAGTTTATGTCTATGGCTATTCACGCAGGTATGTGTTACTCCGCAGCGGTGACTACCCGACCAGGCTACAATAGTCCAAATATAAGTACTTATTATAAATGTACCGTAGTGATTCGGAATAAGACAAAAACGCGGTTTGGAAGATGAATTCATGATTCATCATACTCGCTCATTATATACATTTTGCTAATTTTGAACACAGAAAAAGCTACATAGTGCTGCTTTAAAAAAACCTGTAAAAACGCCATGTTAAAAACCTGTAAATTGGTTAATGGTAAGTAACGACATTTTATTTAAAATACTGTTCAATTTAAATGTACAGTTGTAGTGAAAATTTATCAAATCATTTTATAATTTACATAAATGAAATTTTTTTTTACTGTAAATTTAATTTCCATCTATAAAACGTAAAAGTTTATTTTTTATTTAATATTTTTATACCTTATTTTTTAACCATAAATTTCACTTTTTTTGTTTTTGTTTAGTGTATGACAAAAATTATTAAATTCTAAACAAACTATTTCAATGTGATATTTGTAAGAAATTTTTAAACATCTGCTTTTAAAAACATCTGTTAAAGAACATTATGAATAAAATGTTTGCTTAGTGAGCCGGTCTGTCTAGTGAAACGGCTTTCATGAGACTCACCCTGCTAATGAAAAGCACTACGGGTTGTTGTATTTGCTTAACCACCAATTCCCTCCAAAAATGCATGTTTATCTGGCACAGAATGGATCTGCAAGGAAAAAACGGTGGGTAAAATCATGATTGATCCACACAGCTGTTCTGAAGTTGTTTATAGCATCACACTGTCAAACAAACAACAGATAATATTTCGCATGTACACACACACAGCTGCTCGATTTTGATCATTAGAAACTTTATTGAATTAAAAGTGGAGACAGCATTTGAGCTAACTCAGCAGTGTAGAAGCACGCCGTCAGCTCAATTTGCGTGACAAAATTCATCTGGCGTCTATCCGCTTAACACTTGGACTCATACTGATTATTGACACGTGAACAAAAACCCAAAATCGCAATATACAAACACGCACACATTATCATCTACCCCTTTGGAAAAATTCAGCATCCAGAAATGAAAGAATGTGCACCGAACACAACGAGAATGGAACCCATGCAAGCTTCACACGCCCCTGCGCCTGCGGCGAGGAGATTCAAATCAGGGTTTGTTAGGGGTTACAGCGGAGAGCGGTTGTCAACGTGGGTATAAAGAACCGAAACTTCCCAGCAGCTCTTGTATTCAGTCCGGGTTTGTCCGTGCGGAAAACCGAGTCTAGGTGCCCACAATGCTGGGGTCGTGTGCTGAGTCCGGCAGTGGAGAATCATGGCAGTGGTACAGAAAGCAGTTTCCCCAGCAGCTGTAGCAGATGAGAAACAATGCTGCCAGGAAGACTAAGGCACAAATGGTACACGGCTTCCTCTCCAACAGGAAGCTGAGCAGGTAGAAGCCCATGAACATGGAGTGGTTGAACCACAGGGCCGGATTTAAGGGTTTGGGGATCAGGAGGACCGGGAGTAACCACTGGAGGCAGTACATGCTCTCTGTATGTTGGGCTGCCTAGTATGAGCTCAGATATCCGACGTGACGCTACACAATCACAAATCCCTTGTGTATCTGCGAGGGATTAGACAGGTGTCCAAATACCAGGCAAGGCCTTTGGAAAAGGAGAGAGAAAAATGAAACCATTTAATACGCACAATTCCTAGCTTGACTTACACCACCTTATAAGGCACCGAAGTCAAAGCATGTGTGTATTTTAAGATATTGTGCTATTTTTAGTTGCTGGCCTTGAATTCTACACGACAACAGGATAACTTCAACCTACAATACATGACAGCACCATTTTATTAAGTCATATTTGACTAGTTAAACACTCAATTTCAATAAATGTATCATAAGAGGAAGATTTAATAGATATTAATCTGATACTGGAACTTTTAGGCTATTTTAATAACTTTAATAATTTTATATTTTAATCAACCATGCTTAGTGGTGTTAAAGCATATAAAAAACATATAGATTTCTAATATCAAAATGACTTTTTTCCTAAGAAAATAATACAATTTCCCCTTTTTGACTGGCATTTCTTACTCCGTTTATATTAATAATTGTCAACAAACCACAAATAAAGGTAAAAATTTGGTAATTAGTGTGACATAATTAATTATGGACATGGCCAATATTTCAGCTTGTGTCTAGATAGTTTTTACACTTTGCACACCTCTAAACATTTTAAATGTATGCTAAATAGTGCGAATCTAGCCTAAATATTCCTTGCTTATTAATCGGATGATTCAACATTTAGGCTGTTTTTTTATAATCTTGCCTACATTTAAAACGTTTATGGGTGTGTGTATACTATAAAAAAAAAGTAAAACGTTTAGATATTTAATAAAAACGGTCGGTTTTAGGGAAATAATAAAGTTTCCCCATTTAGACTGACACTGCGTAGTGCGTACACTGTTCACACAAATGATCCAGAATAAACTACAAATGAGAAAGAACTTCAGTACTTAGTTTGACATTATAATTAAGAACATTTTCAATATTTCTGATTGTGGTTCGATTTTTTTTGTACTTGCACACCCCTAAACATTTTAAATGTATGCTGAATTTCCCTATTTAGACTGACGTTCCTTAACGTTACATTGTTTACACGAATGATCGACAACAAACAACAAAAGAGATAGAAATCTAGCAATTAGTGTGACATTATAAATAATTATGGACATTCTACTTTTCAGCTTGTGTTTTTTAAAATTATGTCACCAAAACAAAACAGATATGAACAATAAAAACATTGTGATGTTAGCGTGTTGGCTAACCGGATATCTAGCATGCGTTAGCATGTGGCTATGTGTTAGCACGAAAATAAACCTTCCGATCACATGTATGAAAACATATGATCGTGGCAGTCTCAAATAAGATAGCTTTAAATTTTAAAAAGACAGAAATAATCACGTTCAGACCTGCCATTCTTTAAATTCAATCCTGATCTCGCATATGAGCCGTCGCCATTGAGTTCAACTTCTTCAGGTGATTGCGTAGATTTGTGGAACTCTAAGGACCCAACCGACGACGACCCGTGTCCCGCAGATGCCTGATTAAAATTCATGTACTGTTAATTAATTTGCGAAAGATGTAAAAGATCAAAGATTAATGTTTAGTCACACAATCATTCCTCAATTTGTTTATTGCATATGTGCACTGCCTTTCATCAAAGTATTGTGCTGGTATCATGGTACTGGTATTGGACTGTATGCATGTACTGTGGTATTTACATGGTTCTCCATTTCCATTTATGTGTAAAATGTTAGTTCGGTTTAACCATGGCTCCACGACCAAAAATGTCCATGTTACTTTTTATACCAGGCTTGCCCACCAGATCCATTTAGCATACTACTACTAAACTGAATGGTGTTTGTCAGTAATGCAGTTGTACTTAATGTAATTGCAAGGTTGAAAAAAAGAAAAGTGTGGTAAGAATGCATAGTATTTCTAATGTGTTTTGCTTACATACCCATATTGACATTTATGCCCTTGGTCCACCACCTGGTTTTTAGTGCTTAAAGAGACTGTTTGTTCTTCCCACACCATTCAAACTGATGGGCACTAATTAGAAAAGCTTTAAGAAATTTAATAGGCTACTTGTATTTGTAAAAGTTACATACAACTGAAATATTATTATTTATCTGCCCGGATAGCAGATGAAGGATAGGTATTATCTCCCTATGGCACACTCTTGGTAACATCAATGTCAAGGTACAAGGAGGAAAAGCAGTGCAATTATTATTTTTTTGGAAAGATGGATGAACAGACAGCAGTCTTTTCTGAACCAATTAATAAATAATATACAGTTCATGTTTAAACTCCAGCACTAGATTTCAATAGATTCTAATAATTCTCATGCATGATTATATAATTTTATTAATAAATTAACAAACAGAATAAAAACACAAACAGCCCTGAAAGCATGTAAAATCAATTCCAATATTCTAATGTTTAATATTTAATTAAAATTTACGCATACCACAATACAAACACCACTGAAGCTGATCTAATGCATACTAAATGTGCACTTCATAACTAACCCATACATAAACAACGCAATGTGTGCTTCGACAGCAATGGGCTGTGGTATTGATGATGAATAATCGGATGTGTTGTTGCATTCGCGTTTAATTCTGAAAAATGATAGCGTTTCCATCGCGCATGGCTAAATCTCTCCTCGAGATCTCCGTGGAAAAGGTCTCCCTGTCAGCAGCATCCCGCCGTTACTATGATATCTGTGGAGCGATCGCGCCTGAAGGTAAGCTTGCCTTCTCTTACCGATAACATTAACCAAGCGAAAAACATACTAGCAGGTGCTTAATAGTGCGCGACGCGCTACATTTGTATTTTAATTACGCTGGTTGTTAAATATTCAAAGAAAAACATAAAACGCATGAGGTGTTACAAGGTCATATCTGAAACTATAAACGCACATAACGCGCAAATGTGAGCTTGCACGGATAAATACTGTAGTCGATACGTCGCCTAGTTCTTATCGCTCTTGTGAAATGCGATTTTACGCGTAGGGTGAAGTCAGGTAAAACGGGCCACTCTCTGGTCAATCATATCGGAGGGGCATAAAGATGTCTCTGCACATCGTCCAGATTGTTGTTTGTGTGCTATGGGGTCTTTTATCAGTATTCGTTACAAATATGGCACGAAAAAGCCCAAGAGCTATTGAAATGTCAGATGTCCTCATCTGTTGTCAACACTGCAGATGCACATGTGTTCAGGTAAAACGGGCCAGATAATCTGTACAATCATCATTTTGAACAAAGAAACAAATGCTGTTGTAATTTATAGCAATTTATCATTTTATTTATGTCATGGCATTACAAGAAATGTTCAAATGTGCGTGGCGGGAGGCTTGAGAGAGGTTACATATCTGGGCTTATGATCTTTAAATTGTAATTTTGAACGTATAAAAGTTGAAATTGACCTGTAAACGCGAGGTTTGTACGCGTCTACATGACAAGTGAAAAATACGTGCTCTAGCGCTTGTAATCTAGGTGTATCATTATATAAAGGCTTGAACGCATTGTTTAATGCATATATTTGTAAGAAAAGAAAATAATAAATTCACTCCGCCCACTTATTTTGTTTTTGACGTATTATTTGGAGGAGGTTTAGGGAGGCGGGAGTGGAAACCATTTAAATTTAAATTTGAGAAAATGTCAAATTTTCAGGTCTTATACATAAATTGTTTATGATACATTACTTTTGGATCTCCAGTAGTTTTTTTAAAATATATATATATAAATATGACCGTATAGTTGATCAATTTACCCACCATAACTTAATAACTTAGTAAGTGATTTTTCAAAAACACTTTAGAAAACTGATTCGGCCGAATAGCAAAACAAACTTGTAGCCAATCAGCAATAAGGGGCGTGTCTACTCGTGATGTGGAGGAGAGAGCTTTCAGTGCATGGGACGGACATTAGCCGAGCCGAGCGACAGAAAGATAGAGATGGTGGATAAAAAACAAAAGAGGAAAACGTCTGCGGAACGATAAGGCAAGAAGTAGGACCCATGTAAATATCGGATCAGCTTTCCAGCGCTGATCCAGTTTTCTGTCGGGGATTTGTTGCACCGCGCCGCTCACGTCCGTAGACACTTATTTTAAAGGCAGGGTATGTGATTTTTCAAAAACGCTTTAGAAAACTGATTCGGGCCGAATCGCAAAACAAACTTGTAGCCAATCAGCAATAAGGGGCGTGTCTACTCGTGATGTGGAGGAGAGGGCTTTCAGTGCATGGGACGGACATTAGCCGAGCCGAGCGACAGAAAGATAGAGATGGCGGATAAAAAACAAAAGAGGAAAACGTCTGCGGAAGGATAAGGCAAGAAGTAGGACCCGTGTAAATATCGGATCAGCTTTCCAGCGCTGGAGAGAACTCAAGGAGCGGAGGCCTGCGATCGGACGCCGAGGTTGCTTTGTTTCTTCTCAATAGGTGAGTAACATCGTGTCTACAACAGCTAAAGTCTGCTACGCTGGACGCGATCAAACGACCGTTGAAAACCATTTGAAATTTGTGTCAGCACGTCATAAATAGAACCTGGCAGCAGTTTTCTGTCGGGATTTGTTGCGCCGCACTGCTCACGTCCGTAGACACGGTGTAACATTGGTTTTGCTTTGTTTCACAGAACTAATCGTTGCCTGGGTTGCGTACATATATGTGGGGCGGAGCTATCAAAATAGGGGCAAGACCCTTTTGGGGTAGGGACGTGTTTGTTTTGGTGATTTCAAATATCAACATTGGCTACCAGAAATCACTTACTCTGCCGTTAACATGTTAAGTATTATTGTGACAGTTGTTTAAAATAGTTTGCAATGATTGGATGTTAATTAAATTCAGTGATATTATTTAATACATTAATGAAACCACTAGATCAATACCATTAGAAAGTTCAGCTAGAACCATCATTATGCTGCTAATGGGACATTTGAATCCTTTAATGTAAACACACATAAAATCCTGTAAGATCGTTAAAATATCCAAGCCAAGCACTTACAGTACACCTACTGCAGGGACAATCCCCTGGAGCTACTTGGGCTTATATCCCTCACTCAAGGGCACAATGTGTAGATGGTGACCGCTCTTGCATTGGCCTCTGCAGAATCTAACCTGTAAAGCTCAAGTTTTATTTGACCACAGTGCCACACCTCCCAACTTTGACATGTTTCCAAAGAGAAAAAGGCTCCAAATTGAATGTCAAACCATAAGCAATGTGAATGCCTACTTCTGTTGTTACTACACAGGCTTTTGGTTTGGATGTAACAATACCAATTTGATAACTTCTGTCTTGGTCTGAAGATAACCTGATTGAGTTTTGGACACAGCTTGTATGGCGATTAGTACTGAAACCACATTTAGCAGTTTTACAGTAGTACAGGTCTTTTGTTTACAGGATGTCATGTTTTATTTCTTAAAAGATGATTTTTGTCAAAGAGTTCCACTCTGTGATGGATTAATTTTCTAGGAAAAAAAAAATTCAAGCACACCTGAGAAAAGTGATGTTCATTGGAATGGACTCTGGATCTGAACTGATCTGAGTTTATTGGTGTTTTCATTTCAAAGACATCTATTGTACTGTATGCTTTTATGGTGCAAAACGTATAATATGTGCTACATTCTTTTTTGCAAGGTGAAACAAGAGGCATTTGATTCAACATGAGTGCAAGCGTTGAGTGTCGATGGAGTCTCTGAACGCTGTGGAGCTCCGTGAACTGGGGGATAGGAGCAGACGAGAACCTACTCAGGCTTCAGGACCGAGGCCCGCGGCTGGCATCGAAAACGCGTCGTTCGAGGATGAGGATCTGGGAACGAGGATTCGCGTTACCTCCAGAACATCTGGACCTGGGTTCACGTCCATCGACTCTCAGTCGAATCGGCTGCCTATTCAGAGAGAAGTGCCGTCACCGCACTCCGAAGACGAACCTGAGCTCGAGTATAACGGCCACTCGGTGGACTACGGGTTCATTTTCGCACTCATTTTCCTCATAAGCGGAATCATATTAGTGGTAATCGCCTACACGATCCCAAGAGAGGCTAAAGTCAACCCGGACCAAGTGACAGCACGCCAGATGGAGAAACTGGAGATGTACTACGCACAACTCGGTTCTCACCTCGACAGATGTATTATCGCGGGACTTGGTTTGCTCACTTTGGGAGGAATGCTCTTATCCGTTTTATTAATGGTGTCTATATGCAAAGGGGAACTGTATCGCCGGAGGACTCTCGCTAGAAGACCCATGAAATCGTACGGATCCATTAATATGAGGATGAGGCAGTTAGCTGAGGGAGATGGGAGGGAGACGCTTGTGGAATGTGAACCGAACACCACCACCGACGCTGCAAACGGTAATCAGGTTCCTTCTGGAATACTAAACACGTAGCACAACCGAATCCCATTGAAAAACCTGTAGATTCGCAGTCCAAAACGGAAATAGTGCTCGCAAGGCAGCTTAAATAAAGGTTTTAGGTAAGTTTAAGTTTTTGGCTTTGAAAATCTGTAAATGAAACACCTCATCAGAGCCGCGGTTGCTGTTGCCATAACTTTCTTTTTTTTTTGTCTACTGTGTTGCCAGTCATCAAAAAGCAACTTGGTCTAAAAAAAAAAAAAAACAAGCTGCAGATAAGCAACTTGCTTAAAAAAAAAATTATTATAATAATTTAATTAATAATTCATTGATCAACAGAGAAAACTAAATATATAGATTACATAAAGACTAGATTAATCACTTCAGTTGCCAAATGTATTTTAATTACATCCTTTCATATTCACATATACCTGGAAAAGGAAAAAAGCTGTTTTTACTCATCATTGGGTAAAGTCATCTAAAAATAAGCCTAAAAATGGCATCCCACAACTGTCCATATTTATAAGCAACTCTATTAAAAAAAAAACAATCCCAAATTGCGTACAATAGATGGACATGGCAACACCTATCATTGCATAAATTGACTATATATGGTTCAACAGAAAAAATACCATGATTCAGTATGCAAATAAACACAAGAAGAAGAAAAAAACTAATTGCTAATATTGCAATAGTGCCATCTGTCGGTTAGATTTTCAATAGTAAACACTAAAAATTAAAGTTAGTGGCAGATTTATAAAAAACAAAACAAAAAAAAACAGACAGCCAAGGCTGAAATCAGCAAAACAAATTTTGAGCTCAAAAAAAGAAACATGTCAAGGACATTTCATCTTCATTCTCATTTTACCACAAAAAAATGACTCCTTACTATAATGTGAAAAATAATGATATATACTGTACATTTATACATCATAGTAGCAATGGTTGTACTGTCTTTGGTTTTAAAATGTCATCACTAAACAATTTTATGTCACAATGCAAAATCTTGTCACTTCTATAAAACAGGTTTCATTTTCTTTTGTGTCAAAATATACATTCTTATTTTCTCCTTTCAATTCTGGGGTAAAATATGATGTTTTCATATACAGTAACCTGTTCATGCTGCCTTGCAAGCACTGTCAGCATATTAACCAAGTTGTAGGCAAACACGCAAAAACACAGAAAGTGACGGTGCAAAAAGAGAAGCAAAAAACTCAAAAGACTGTTGAATGAAAGCACAATGGTGAAGCGTCATAATAACTCAACATGCTGCAGAACAAACCGCCATCAGCTACTTTACAAAACTTGAAATAAATGTCTGTATAATCTATAACATCACTAAAGACACTATGAGTGGAATATATACAAGCTATTATTATCCAAGGATGCAATATGCCTTAAGAACAAAAGTTACAAAAGTTCACCGTGAACACATTTAAGCTTGTATGTATTTGTATACTGTTCGTGTTTTGTATATGTGTCACACACTTACTCGTTGTCATCAACCCACGTTCTTGGAGTAGAAGACGATGTACCGCAACCAAGGGAATAGACATATGAATGCTTTAAACAAGATATCTATTTTACAATATCTATCAATATGATAAAATAGTAGATTTGTGCTAACAATGAACAAAAAATGTGAAGTTTTACTGTAATGGTGCAATATGCATTAGATACCAGTAGAGAAATATATATTTCCATATCAATGTTCAGGTTACAAGGTTGTTGTCTTCACAATAACACAACAGATACACGCTACTGTATGCTTTAAGAATATGCTCACCCCCCCTTTTAAAACAAAGCTAATGTTATAGCTAGGGATGTAACGATTCACTCAACTCACGATTCGATTCACGATTTTGATTTCACGATTCGATTCACGATTTTGATTTCACAATTCGATTCACGATTTTGATTTCA
>NW_015646846.1:606018-624168 GCF_001515625.1 Sinocyclocheilus rhinocerous | reverse complement strand
ATTGTATAATTTCGAAATTTGAAGCAAAAACAGAATGGTTTGACTTCAGTTTTGTGAAACTATACATAAAAATATCTGCATGAAATAGCAGACGAGCTGAATGAGACGCAGATTCACTCTCTCCAGCAGGTGGCGCTTAAAGCGTTTCCGCTGTAAACAAAGAAGCGCTGCACATATGAACTAGATGCAAGATGAAAAGAAAAAATACCATCTAAACTTTTCTAAAGACAGTAAGTTCCCCTCAGACACACATTCATATAAACTCTTACCCCTAAATGAATCGTGATTTGTTTAGCATCTCAACCGATTTGAATCGTCACATATTTAAATCGATTTTCAACCGGCTCGCGGTTAATCGTTACATCCCTAGTTATAGCACATAAGCATGTGTACTTGATCCCAGATGAAGCTGTCCTTACTTTGGTTTGGTTTTCCTACTGAGATAGTAGCTGTTTTCTATAAGTACACTGTTCAAAAGCAAGATTGTAATCAAAACTAAGCAGATGTATTACATGTCTTAGATGTAGTAAAGGTTACCCTGCAGTGCTATATTTCCGGGTGTGGGGTATCCAAAATACAAACCAAGTATATTGCTCTGTGTAGAACAGCTTTATAATGGCATTGAAGAATCGGTTCACCCAAAAATGTATGTTGTACTCACCCTCAGGCCATCCAAGATGTAGTTGAGTTTGTTTCTTCATTGGATCAGATTTGGAGAAATTTAGCATTATATCACTTGCTCACCAATGGATCCTCTGCAGTGAATGGGTGCCGTCAGAATGAGAGTCCAAACAGCTGAGAAATACATCACAATAATCCAGTTCAAGTAATGAAAGTAATCCACAAGCTGTTTGTTCATGAGAAACAAATCCATTATTAAGCCATGATTAACTTCAAACTATTGTTTCCGTTGTTTAAAGACGAGTTCTCTATTCATAATATTGCATTCTTCAGTTAAAAAGTCATCTGAATCAGGAGAGAAATATACACAGATCAAGCACCGTTTACAAGCCAAAACAGTTCTAAACAAATATGTCATGGATTTTAAAGTGAGAGGACAACAGTGGATGGACTTTTTGACTGGAGGAAGCATTATTATGGATTATGGACTCATATTTTGGCCAGGAGTTTAAAGTTAAAACACCTTAATGATAGATTTTATTTATTTTGTTAAATGTGCAGCTTTTCACTTCACAAGATGTTAATTGATGGACTGGAGTGGTGTGGATTACTTGTGGATTATTGTGATGTTTTTCTCAGCTATTTGGACTCTCATTCTGACGGCACCCATTCACTGCAGAGCATCCACTGGTGAGCAAGTGATGGATTGATACATTTCTCCAAATCTGTTCTGATGATAAAAAAAAAAACTCATCTACGTCTTGGATGGCCTGAAGGTGAGTACAGTTTCATTTTGGGGCGAACTATTCCTTCAATCGAACTGGTAACTAATATATAAAGCTGGGGAAAGCATAATTCACATTGCATTAATAGACTTTTCAAAAGTGCACTTGTTTAAGTTCTTCAAGTGAGCCTTTGGAGTCACTAGAATAAAGGATATTATGATTTTTTTTCCCACATGTATAAAAGTTATTAGCTTGAATCTTTAAAAAGAAAACACAAAGTAAGATTTTTTTTTACTGATACACTAAACC
Organism: Sinocyclocheilus rhinocerous; assembly: GCF_001515625.1. Classification (NCBI taxonomy): domain Eukaryota; kingdom Metazoa; phylum Chordata; class Actinopteri; order Cypriniformes; family Cyprinidae; genus Sinocyclocheilus; species Sinocyclocheilus rhinocerous. Next base: position 622,513 of record NW_015646846.1, on the reverse strand, counting down.
CAATGGTTAATGAGAGCACATTATATCAGAGAGAGAGAGAGAGAATATTGTCACATACCTATAATTTATTTCACATATTAAATATTCTTTACACAATATATGTACTATGGCAGTGAAAGTCTAAAGATTGTTTGAACACTGTCCTTTGAATATTTGGTGGTGTATAAAGTGTGATGTGTTCGCTTGATGCATCACTTAAGTGCTTTTTAAAGTGAAATGGACTAGTTGTAATGTTTCTTTGATACATCATTAAATTATAGTAAACATCTGTCATTTATTAACTGTAAGATGTTGGTTATGGTGTGATGTAAAGGTACAAGAAAAAGGGAAAGTGCTAAATTGCTTTCACATCTTCAATTGTGTAAAATATTGTCTTGTAAGCACAGAGGATCTAGTAATGAGCACACTAAGCATTTATATTACACCAAATCTGTGCTGTTGGTCACATTGCTCATGCACAAGCCCCTAAATGAATGTCAGTGTCATTTCAAGACATTAGGCAATGTTGTAATGCTTTTTCAACAGGACAACCTGAACTGAGCAAGTCACTGTATTGAGAAAGTTTGGACTCAGTAAGATTTTTTTTCTTTTCTTTTTTGTTGTAAATAAATTCATACTTTTTTTCAGCAAGGATGAATTAAATTGATCGAAAGTGACAGTAAAGACATTTATAATGTTACAAAATGTTTCCACAAAAATATTAAGCAGCACAACTGTTTTAAACATTGACAATAATAGGAAATGTTTCTTGAGCAGCAAATCAGCATATTAGAATGATTTCTGAAGGATCATGTGACACTGAAGACTGGAGTAATGATGCTGAAAATTCAGCTATGCATCACAGAAATAAATTACAGTTTAAAATATATTCAAATAGAGAAGTTATTTTAAATTCTAATAATATTTCACAATATTACTGCTTTTACAGTCATTTTAATCAAATAAATGCAACCACAAGTCATTTACTGAATAAATATTTCAATCATATTGTGTACTGCAACATGTAGTAGGTCATCCGGGTATTCCATGCATACAGAAAATGTGCACATATTGCAGAAATACTAAGTGTAGTATGACAGTATGCGATAAAATGCGCACAATAATAGGGCTTGTAGTCGTTTGGGCTGATTAGAAGCAGCTGCTCATCTTTGTTACTAAATTATCATCATTGTACAATCTGTGAAGGTTAATCATGAAGTCAGGCTATAAAGAGCTCCTAGAAAACACACACACACGCAGCTCTATTAACACTGCAGAGGCTTAATGATGTGCATAATACTTGTGTGGGCCAAACAGACTGTTATGTATTCAAATTAAATGCAGTACCACAGTACTTTTGGGCCAATCGCTCTGTTTTTTAATGTAGAGAGCGGGGGTGTTTGAATTGCATGTGTACAATGTGAGCTGTGCATTTTAAGTCTGTAACCACTTCATGTATATTCAAGGCAAATTTGTCACCTTTTTTATACAGTTTCCATGCGTGAAATAAATCCTTTTGTTGCAATACCCGTTTGATTCATTCATGTGCATGGAACAGCGAATAACTTTAAAAAAAAATAGCATGGTACAGTATTTGGATACTTAAGCCACACTTGGAAAATGTGTAAATATCATGCAAAGATAACAGTGACATCTATTTTATATATATATACAAATTTATCAGAGGTGAGGATATGATGTCAAATGAGGTAATGGCAGTTTTACATCTGAACTCAAACTGTAAAGATCCCATTAAAGCTCTTACCCAGGCCTGTGTCGCCCAACTGGCCCGAAGGGGTCAAAGCGGGCACCAGGGGGCACAGCGCCGGGAGGAAGGACTCCAGGAATACCAGAGGAGGGGTCAAACCCTGAGCGAGGAAACCCGGCACGTAATGGATCGACGATCATCCCTCCTGCTCTTCCCCTGGAGAAAGAACCAATTAATAATTCAGTGAGCACGGTCGTTCCTTGAAGGTGCACTTATTCATTTGAGTTCATAAATATTCTTTGATATCTGTTATTCTAAGAGGGCAAACCAAGCATTTTTTTCCCCCAGCTGTTCTATTCTACATAAGGGTGGTCCAAAAATACTTCTGTAATCTACAGGTCAACATGCATGATGCATTTAAAGATGACTGTTTTGACAAATAATTGATGGGATTTCTCACCCGAAAGGGTCCAGATCGGCACCGCCTGCAGCAAATGGAGCCATCGGGTCAGGCCTAAAAAAAACAACACACAAAGAAAGACATTTCGGAAACGTTCTGTTACACTGTATTAAAAAGAAGTCTTACATTTTTTATTTCCGCATTTAACATTTTCAAAATTAAATTTTTTATTTTTCTTGAAATTAGTTTTAGCAGTCCTGTGTTCAGTATTTTCTGGTTAGTTGTTCTGTTGGCTGGTTAGTTGAATGTCAGTTAAAAGCTGTGACAGTTGTTGTTTATATACACATACATATGTGACCCTGGACCACAAAACCAGTCTTAAGTGTCAATTTTTCGAAATTGAGATTTATACATCATCCGAAAGCTGGATAAATACGCTTTCCATTGATGTATAGTTTGTTAGGACAGGACAATATTTGGCCAAGATACAATTATTTGAAAATCTGGAATCTGAGGGTGCAAAAAATCAAAATATTGAGAAAATCGCCTTTAAAGTTGTCCAAATGAAGTTCTTAGCAATGCATATTACTAATCAAAAATTAAGTTTTGATATATTTACGGTAGGAAATTTACAAAATATCTTCATGGAACATGATCTTTACTTAATATCTTAATGATTTTTGGCATAAAAGAAAAATCAATAATTTTGACCCATACAATGTATTTTTGGCTATTGCTACAAATATACCCCAGCGACTTAAGACTGCTTTTGTGCTCCAGGGTCACATATAGATAGATAGACTTTTGAATGACAGTGTATATATACACATATATAATATAGCATTTGTGGCATTTTTGCATCATTCAATGCCATAAAATGCAAACAGCCAAACACACACAGTTTTTAACAACATCAAAGGTCGTTATTTTTGTTGATTTGATTGATTGTTCATTTTTCAGTATATAGATGATTATTTGGTGGTGTGGCACAACATTTGCCGGTGTGACTCACCTCAGTGTTTTGAAAGTCTACGGGCTCTTTGGCTTGAACTCGAGACGGTGGCTTGGCAGCAAAAACATGTTTGACTGAATTACATCACGCCCACAAGCAAGTCGTTCTGAGATACTCCTTCCTAGTATATATATAAATGTTTGAGTGGGTTTCATCCAACCAGACTTTACAAAATCCCCCAAACTGGCTGTTTTTGATGAAAGTGATGCTGGCACAGGGCATCTCTCACCCTGTCTCTCAGTCCACAGTCTGCAGCGCCAGACACACAAAACCCTCAGTGCTTCAAAAAATAGACACAGCGCAGCAGTGAGAGCTCTCACTCTAGACTCACACTGCTAAATATTAAATAAGAAAGTTGCTTTGTTTCACAGAACTAATCGTTGCCTGGGTTGCGTACGTATATGTGGGGCGGAGCTATCAAAATAGGGGCAAGACCCTTTTGGGGTAGGGGCGTGTTTGTTTTGGTGATTTCAAATATCAACATTGGCTACCAGAAATCGTTTACTCTGCCTTTAACAAAGACTCTTTTAAAATCCCTATGGAAAAAAAAAAGTGCAAAAAATCAGCGCCACTGAAAAACTGGATGGGCACTAATGCACTCTATTGCAGAAAAGTTTCATTCTGCAGATAATTATCCAATCCTTTGAAATCAGAAAACTATTTCATCATACTAACAGTAAATGTTTTGTTTTTGTACTTCAGCATTTTTTAAATCATGGACATACAGACCATGAAAGCATAAACACAGGGGACTGACTATCCTAAATAAGTTCCTATTTCATATTTTAACTGTTTTTAAACAGTACAAATTATTCAGTGTGCATATTTTCACCTGCCATCAAACAGATGTTTCCGAACAGAAGTTGAAATCACCTGGGGCGGTTACCATGGCAACAGCTGGCTGCTCGAGTACTGTTAGGGCAACTGTGCTATACAAATCTCCTGCATCCTACAAAGACTGCATCTCAAAATGACCCAAAAATTCTCTTTAAAAGTTGACACCCCTGAAATCAATCTATAATTTGCATGAGATAAAGGAATGAGACACTGAAAGTTCACCAGTTGGGTGGGTGTCTGCTTGGAGGGCCTCTGGTCGGGATCAGGAGAGGATCACTGTGAGGGTCCCTTAAGTTTGAGACTCTTTCGCTTTTTGTCTTCTTCTCCGTCTTTCCTTGACGCTCCTCTTTTTTAGGGGGCAGCAGTGAGGACTTTAGCTTCGTGATCAGCTCGTCTGTGTTCTTAAACACACTGAAAGAGCAAAATGGATATGTTAGAACATGTATACATTTCTTTTTGATTCATCTATCCAGATTTTATTGATGTGTCTTATGATTTATGATGGCTAGAGAACACGTATGATATTGAAACTGTCCCAAATACGTAGGCATTTAGCATTTTTTAGAGAAAGAGCTTGAATATGTCCAGAGCACTATGGCAAAAGAAATGATCTTTGTAAAAATGTCATGATGCAAGTGATTTCAAACACTGAAGATTCTCAGATGAACGTAAAGTTTGAAAAAATACTGCATTTATCTGAAACAGAAATTTCCAACATTATAAATGTTTTTTGATCAATTTAAGCCATGCTTGGCAAATGAAAACTATCAACATCTTTCAAAAATATAAACATTTCCAAACCTTTAGTTTATACAATTGTATATACACGAATATAAATAATGTTGCATCATTGTGCATATAATTTTTATAATTCTCCTCCCCTAACCCATGACTGTGTTGTGAAAAATATAACCTATAATAAAGAAATCTAAATTTGCAACATATATGAAACTGGCCTGAAATGGTCAACAGGCCAGAAAATGGTGTAAAAGCATTTCAGACAATTTGCACTGATGACGGAGAGCATAAAAACCATGAAGCTGCGCCAAATCAGTTCACAAACCTTTCAAAAGTCTGCAGATTGGCTTCATCAACATACTCACTGACGTTAACTGTGAGATCGGTTACTTTTTCTGTCGTGGAGTCCTGCAAAAGATGTGGAAAAAAGTGTAAAAAACATTCAGTCTGACATTAATCTGTTATCCGTGATGACAGGCCGTGCAGTAATGACTGAACTGCATGTAATTCAACTTTATTACCATTAGATTGAAGATCAGGGTTGAATCCACCGTGAAGGCTTTGAGCAGCAGGTTTGACTTGTCATCATTTGATCTGTATCTGAGTGCGTACAGCTCCTTGCTTTCACTCCAGCCGGGTGGAAGCAGTTCTGACTTCTTCTCTCCATCTTTAGGCTGTGTGGAAAATCGATCATTTCTAATCAGGCAAATGTTTGCGATACCTTGCACCAAAACAAACTAGTAAACCATTTGCTGCAGATGTATGTTAGCTTGATATTTTACGTAATGCAATGACAATCAGACATTTTAAGTGTGACTTAAGTGTCTTTTTGTATGACATTTTAGTAAACACACATGCCTGCTAGTTTTTGCAACAGATTATCACGTATAAACAGTCAAAGTCACCACTGACTTACCTCATCTCCAATGCCCAGACATTTATAGCCATTTTTCACTATTTCCCAGTGTACAAAACAAATCAGAGCATCTTGGGAACAGGTTATAGAGTTTGCTACGCAGTTGAAGAGCAGCTCCAGTCCTGCCATCTTTAAACACAGTGATATTCAGAAGAAATGAAACCAAAACAAACCGCTGTCTGTGTGAAAATAAACAGCGACTTCACTCTGAATGCATGGCGTATGGACGCCGCAGTTGTAACACTAAATATTTAGTTTGAATTTTAATATTACGTGCGTTTTGCAAGGTCTACAGGTTTTTTTTAAACTTGAATTTCACAAATGTTTATTTCAAAACAAATCAGAGCATCTTGGGAACAGGTTATAGAGTTTGCTACGCAGTTGAAGAGCAGCTCCAGTCCTGCCATCTTTAAACACAGTGATATTCAGAAGAAATGAAACCAAAACAAACCGCTGTCTGTGTGAAAATAAACAGCGACTTCACTCTGAATGCATGGCGTATGGACGCCGCAGCTGTAACACTAAATATTTAGTTTGAATTTTAATATTACGTGCGTTTTGCAAGGTCTATAGGTTTTTTTAAACTTGAATTTCACAAATGTTTATTTCTAATTTTGTTTGTCATGCTGAAGAGGTCCGACCAGAAATATTCCCGACTGGAAACAACTCACTGAACCTTCGTTCCGCTGACATTAAAAGCGAAGGGACACTTTTGGAAAATTGTTTTTCACATAATTTCAAGCATCTGATTTATAACACGCTTTGACACTAATCAAACAGAAACTGATATACCATAGCACCAGTTATATTACTTACATACATTTTAACCTGAATATTTTAGAGTTTATTCGAATTATTACGGTCGTTTGTTTGTTTGCCTGGAAATGTTGGGCGTTTTGTATGTGGAGTTTAGTGTGTTGTCCTATAAAAGATCACAATGTAAGTATTACAGCTTTTAATTAATTTATACACTACCTTATACAATGTGATACCATTCACAGTACTTTCTTGTAACATTTAAGCACTTTCTTTCAGTCACCACCTGCATGTAATGGAGCCTTTTGATAAAGTTATATATATATATATATATATATATATATATATATATAAAGTGAAGTGATGTGACATGCTAGAAATAACAATAACAATAACAATAGCTAAAAATAACAATAACATCAACATCTGGTTTGACTTACAGTGCATTGAAAACACATTGCACAGAAGCTTACTTCAGAGAGCAGGCCTGCCATCAAATCAGTGCTTCAGTGTTGCTTACATTCAGTTACAGCTCTTACAAGAGCCCTACGAACCGTTTAACTTTTATTTAAAGAACACTTAGATTCAAGTCTGGGACTTTCTCCTCTAGTAAACTATAAATACTGTATTAAACAAAATGCTGTATATAACTATAAACCACACTGAAAATCTGATCAATGAAGTGCGCTGTGAATTTCTGGAAAGTTATGCAGTTTGACATGAATTTGAGTGTTTCATGTAGTCTTTTAATGGGGTTAGTAAGATTTTTTTTTAATTAATACTTTTATTCAGCAAAGATGCATTAAATTGATCAAATTTGTCAGTAAAGACATTTATAATGTTACAAAAAAAAAGAAGCAGCAGCACAACTGTTTTCAATAATTTGATAATAATAAGAAATGTAAGAACTGCAGCAAATCGTCATATTAAAATGATTTCTGAAGGATCATGTGATGCTGAAGACTGGAGTAATGATGCTGGAAATTCAGTTTGCATCACAGGAATAAACCTGTGATATTATTTTAAACAGGAATTATTTTAAATTTTAATAATATTTCACTGTATACTATTTTATTGGATTTTTCAACACATAAATGCAGCCGTGGTGAGCATTAGAGACTTCTTTCAGAAACATTTAAAAATCTTAATGACCCAAACTTTGGAACAGTAATTATATAAGAAAAATGTTGTTTAATATCGTTTATATAGCATGTCACACTGCAGAACATTTCTGTCACAGCTTGACATTTCTTGTCAACTACTCATTTGCTCTCAAGGGAGTTTTGAAAATGGTCATGTTGCCATTATGGCCTCCAGATGTGTGTTTGATGCTAACAGCAATCAAGAGCCTGTGCGTCAGCTCAGTGTCGTCTCTGTATGATGGCACTCAAAGTTCAAGGGTTCATGATTCATGGCTCCCCTTCAAGAAATGTTTATACTACAGCATAAGAGTAATACACAGTACTGCCCATCTACATTAGTCTTTACTGCTGTCATATGTGTACTCAAAAGTATCTGCTTTAATGAAAAGTGATAAATCATGGCAACAGTATATAATGTCTAACTAGACTTTTGACTAGACCACTTTTCATCCTAGTTTAGCCAAAAACGGTCCATGAGGCAGTCTGACCGACATCTAAAGCAACCAACGTGCTGTTTAGGTGCAGAATAGAGGTATGCTTTTACATTTATTAGCAATCTGACTTATGATTTTTACCTGGCTTATGATAAGATGTGAAAAAATCTCAAAGATTTATGGTGAAGGTGCTAAATCTATATCTTTAGCTATATATGCAATCACCTGTGGATTAATCTTGCAATAGTAAAATTTATTTATTTATTTCTTTTTGACTTGTTTTTAGAAAATCTAGCTTGAATTGGGAAATTGCACATGATACACCTGACTTGAAGTCACCTGAAAAAATGCTGTAGAATAATTGCAAACTGCAAAAATCCCTCCGTAGCAACTGCATAGCAATGTCCTAGCAACCACCGACAACACTCTAGCATTTGTCACTTTTTCCTCTCGCCGCAGTAAACTTAAAAACTGTAGGTCTTCAGCTTGGAAAGATTAGATCAGTTCAGTTCTCATAGTCTTGAGGATTTACTGTAAGCCAGAGCCAGCGGTCTTGAAGGCATATGTTGACTTCAGATCACATACATAAAATAAGGGCTCATAGTTTCAGTAGGTTTGTCCACACAGGTTCAGGTTTGCCTGAGAATAAGGCCACCATGTGTGAAGGTTTTCAGCTGTTTGCCTAATGAGGTCCAGACATGACGCAGCATTATCATGAAAAACAAACTATTCAGTTGCACATCAAAGCCAGACCAGCTCCATGAAGCTACTTATCACAACATAGTAACAAGTCACGTGATAAATCATCCAAATAAACTGTATTATGGAGAGTCATCTGACAGTTAGTACTTCCATAGTTTATTTTATTTATATAATTATTTTAATTATTTTGTTATTCTAGCATCATGCCATACATCTGCAGAAGTTTAGACACAAAAACATTTCTGTAACCATAAATTGTGGTTACTTAGTAAAGGTTTTACTGCATGACAAATTATAATAGTGTGGTTGCAAGTAGCATTGTAGTAAAATCAAACATTATCTTCAAACGAAATCTTCAAAACATTGCCTTAAAAACATGCAAATAGACGTGCAACTATAAAATACAATGATAGATAGATGGATGGATGAGGGTGAATCCATGCTGAGTGTGAGATGTTGTTAGCGTGCTTTGGCTGCTCTTGTCCTGTTGAGCACATTACACACAGTCCAGGTGGAGCATATGGTCCTTGTTTGAGATGCTCTGCTACTTTATATATCTGAGCTAAAGTCTGTGAACACTTGAGCTTCTTTTCTTTGCACCTCAGAGTGAGTCTCCACTTCTTGTCTTTCTCTTTTACAGACAGATACTGCTAGACCGTTCCATACACCTCTTCAACCTGTCAGTCAGATAATATTGTTAAACCTTCTATTAAACGTTACTGTAAATGTTCAGTTTTGAAATGTCTGACAGGAGTGTGGATTGGTCCCTGAATGATTTTTTGAATCAAATTAATATTAAAAGGATATAAATAATAAACTTCACATTTTATTCAGTTTGAGATAGTTTGACAGAAATATGTCTTCAAAACTCACTCCCACATTCCATCTGTGGAATATTGGAGGAATGTTTCATGCATTCCATGTACATTCTCCACTCCAGACCTGGAGACTTTAAATAGTGTCAGTCATCTGTATGTCTGTGTTTTAAAGGGGTCATATGATGCGATTTCAATTTTTCCTTTCTCTTTGGAGTGTTACAAGCTCTTGGTGCATAAAGAAGATCTGTAAAGTTGCAAAGACTAAAGTCTCAAATCCAAAGAGATATTCTTTATAAAAGTTAAGAGTCAGCCACACCTACCTAAAACGGCTTGTTCTAACACGCCCCCACATACCTACGTCACGATCTCGGAAGATTTGCATAACGCCGCCCAAATATTCACGCAAAGAAAGAAGGCGTAACTTTAATTCTCACTGTAGTATTGTTGACGCTGCAGCCATGTCCTGAAGACGCTGTGTGCTTCGTTGTGAAAGCGAAACTACTTTGTTTGGCCTTCCAAAAGAGGACAATATCTGCTTCGTCATGCCTGGAGCTGATCCGTGCTGGTAACTGAGGAAATATAGAGGAGAAACATTAATGTACAGTATGTGGAAAATAATGTGTTTTTTGAACTTTAAACCGCATAAACACATTTCAAAACACCAAACACACAAAATAATGTTCTTTTTAGCAACATCATATGACCCCTTTAAGGTGAACTAATGAATGAGTTCAGGCTAAAGGGAAACAAGAAGGTGACCAGGTCAGCGTTAAATGAAACTACCACTTTAAAAGTCTGTAGCAAGTCTTACTTCCGTCACATGCTTGAGGTATTCGGCCAATCACAACACACTGGATAGCTGGCCAATCAGAGCACACCTAGCTTTTCAGACGATGAGCTTTGTAAAAATCGACGCGTTTCAGAAAGGCGGGGTATAGAGGAGAAACATTAATGTACAGTATGTGGAAAATAATGTGTTTTTTGAACTTTAAACCGCATAAACACATTTCAAAACACCAAACACACAAAATAATGTTCTTTTTAGCAACATCATATGACCCCTTTAAGGTGAACTAATGAATGAGTTCAGGCTAAAGGGAAACAAGAAGGTGACCAGGTCAGCGTTAAATGAAACTTTAAAAGTCTGTAGCAAGTCTTACTTTTTTGGCAGAGGCAAATCAATCTTCCTGAAAGGAACAAAAATGTAATATTTTTATATATAAAAGGGTTTTTGAATATAAAACAACTTGCACTGTAATATCATTTTGATCTTTTGTTTTCCAGTAAAAATATCAAAACACAAGATAAAATATCTTGCAAAGCAAAATTGCTTGTTTTTCTACTTGTTTTTAGAAAATATATATATTCTTTCTCCCATTGTAAAATTGCATATTTTTCACTTTTTTGTATATATATGATCCACCTAAAAACTTGCAGTGTAAAATGAAATTTTTTCTAGTATAATTATATAAACATCCCTAAACCAAGATAATTTAAAAATAAGATAAAAATTGATTTGTTATTCATGTTTTTTTTTTCCCAATGGGAAATAGTTTTCTTTTTAAAAATTATACAATTTTGTGATGTTTGTGCATATAAAAATGTTTCACTTGTATAGTGCACATATGGTTCCTTTTGAAGCTTTTTTGTCCATTCATTCCAAGGACACAATAAGCGTTCATTTCATGCATTTCTCCAAAACATGTTATTTTGTTTAATCCGGCGGAAATTGAAACAACATGAGGGTGAGTAAATAATGACAGTTTTCATTTCTGGATGAACTTCTCTTTTAAATTAATGCATGCATTATGGCAGTCCTATGTAAAACATGATCTCTATCAAAGGAAATGGTAAAGGGAAAAGTGAGTTGACTCCTTAAAGATCTTAAAAGGTATGCTAAAATCTTAAAAAAAAAAAAAAAAAAAAAGAATGGTATGTAATATCGGTTATGTATCTGTAAGTCTGTGCCTTTATCTTCTGATGAGATTGAGTACCGAGCACTTCAAGGCCGTGGAGGAGAGCAGCCCCTCTCAGTACATCCATAACAGCCTCAAAGACAATCAACAAACTAGAACCAGCAGGGAAGTGGGCTCCCCAACATCACAACTGACCCAGGGCTGACGGCGAGCTTTGAATCCAGTGGAGTTACACTGATTGGAAGAGAGCTCCACGGAGATGTGTAGTGTCACTGCCTCATGGCGTGCCTCTGAACGGCCAGTATCTTACCCGCCGCATCTGGTGTGTATTTAGCGGGATGTCATGAGCGCAGTGGCGCCTATCCCCCCTCCATGCACTTTCAGCCCGGTTATCAAACACAGAGTCGATTCGAGAGTTCACAACCTTGAGTTTGTGATATCAGCCTGCATGTGTGCGTGACACAAGGTACGTAATTTCAGTTGCTGAAAGTCACTCAGATCATCAGATCATGGTATGTTGAAATATACCATGGTATTATATTTGATTAATTTTACTTTGACATTTACCACAGTACTGAATGTTTACCATATTCACGTACCATGCAATTTACATCACTTACAAAAACTACCAAAACATAATGGTACTACTATGTTTTCAGGACACGCACTATAGTAGAACCATGTTTTTCTTTTTTGGAAAGACTATTGGAGTACCATACAAAATACCATGGTACGTGAATTTTAGTATTATAGTATCCCTTTCACATAATAGTACCATGGTAGGCTACACCACAGTTCTTTTTGGTACTTGATTTGTAAGTGCTATCATGTAAAAATCTCTTGTGAAAAGCACCAAAATGTACCATGGTACAACCATGTCTTTTTAATGAATACCAATGAAAGTACCATGGTATTCGAAAAAAAATGGACCTTTATGACTGGTTTTGTGGTCCAGGGTCACATATATTATAGAACATGAATACCATAGTATATTTCAAAGTACTTTAAATGTACATTAATGTTTAATGTACATTAAATATCAATAATCTATAATTTTTACATGCTGATATTAAGTCTTTCTATTGTATAAAAGTAAGAATTTTTAAATAAATGCACTTGTTTTAAAACATGTTGTAAACAGCCCCCTTACTAATATTTGGAAGCAACAGTAGCCTAATTACCCACAAAAGCTGTTTTAACTGGTTTGTTTGTTTATATCTGCTCATTTTCCTGAATTTGTGTGAAACATTTGCTGTTTGTTAAGACAGCCCCATGAAAAACTGCAGATGGCAAGCACAAGATGTATTTCATATATATATACGCTCACTCTTTTCACTCTCTTTTTTCCCACAGATCTTTAATGATACCCTCAACTTTATATGATCAAATAAATAAACCCAACCTCAAAGCTCCGGAGAACAGGAAGGAGATCTGCACGATCCAGAGCACCACAACCACAGCAAACTGCAATCTGTATTCCACTGTGTTTAGAAAATTAAACCTAGATCTTCTAAACCGTCTAAATATAAAGGGATTAAATAGTTAGGCTAAGGATTGTGCGTTGACAAAAATGTAAAAATGTGAGTTCTGCCTCAGGTATGTGACATTAAAGGTGGAATACACGCAAAATGACAACCTGAAATGAGCACAATTACTCAACAGCTGAAAGGTAAATTGGACAGATGTTTGTGGAGATCAGGTGACGTGGGCAGGGTGAGCATCAGGCTATTATCCATGAGTTTCCATGAGGCAGAGAGGAGGCCGGCTCTCTTTCCGAGGCAGTCTTTCAGGCAGATGTTACGGAACCTGTTGCTTGTCCTGATGCATTGGCAACTTTTGGCTCTCGTCTCCCTTGTTTGTCAGATGCTTATATTGACGTTAGCTGCAAGAAAACGAAGTGGTAAGAACTTTTTTTGTTTAATTTATCATTTGTGTTTCATGACTGCTTATAAATTATATATATATATATATATTTTTTTTTTGCAAAATAATCAACTATACACTTACAAAAAAGTACCGAACACTATAGTTTATGGACATGTACACTCAGATAAAAGGTACAAAAGTTGTCACTGGAGAGGTACTTTTTCAAAAGGTACTAAAATATGCCATTTAGGTACTAATATGTACACTTTAGGGGTAAATAGGCTACCATCCCAGTGACAGCTTTTGTATCTTTTTTTTCTGAGAGTGTACCATGGTATTCTTTCGAGTACTTCTATATTCACCATGGTAGTGGAATTCATGTGCCATGGTACTTTCAGTATGTGCACTAATCCCAAATATTGCTTGTTTACACAAATGTTTATTTGTTTTATGCAAAGTATAGTTCCAACTCTCAAATCTGATTGGATAAGCCTGATTCAAAGCCATTTATATAGCTATTATTTATGTGAATATATATAAAGAGTGTAGAGGTGTGTGATTATTAGTTGAATTCTATATTAATGTGAGGACTTCTACATTACTTGGCAACCGTAATATTTCAGCTTGCAAAGAGTTGTTTATTTAGATTTTTTTTTAAATACATGAATCAGTGTGTATTTATTGAACGTGTTGTCACCATTTAACAACAGTAATACGTTACTTGAGGCTGTGTGTTGCAGTGATTTTCCCTGACCTATTATTTTAATATGATACAATTATTAGTTGAATTCTATATTAATGTGAGGACTTCTACATTACTTGGCAACCGTAATATTTCAGCTTGCAAAGAGTTATTTAGATTTTTTTTTAAATATATGAATCAGTGTGTATTTATTGAACGTGTTGTCACCATTTAACAACAGTAATACGTTACTTGAGGCTGTGTGTTGCAGTGATTTTCCCTGACCTATTATTTTAATATGATACATTCCTGTACTATGTTCCAGTTGTTGTGATTTAGTATCCTGATGAAATCAGATACTTATCCTACAGAATTGGCTACAGAATTTCGCTTTAGAAAATGCTGTGTTGATGAATTCTATATTAATGTGAGGACTTCTACATTACTTGGCAACCGTAATATTTCAGCTTGCAAAGAGTTATTTAGATTTTTTTTTAAATATATGAATCAGTGTGTATTTATTGAACGTGTTGTCACCATTTAACAACAGTAATACGTTACTTGATTGACCCTACAGAATTGGCTACAGAATTTCGCTTTAGAAAATGCTGTGTTGATGAATCTTACAAGCATCACTTCAGTGCTGCTAAATATAGAAGATTTCTCTCATAAATTACTGTGATTGATTGTCATCTCCAGATTGCTACTGTGATTTTTTTTTTTAATGATCCCTAAGTATATACTGTAACAAGACTAAATATGTTTTAATTAATATTATTTGGTGCATTTGGGGAGTATAGTGATATTGTGTAGATACAGAGGCAATAGTGAGTTAATAGCGCATATTTTGTCACCATCTGAAAATACTTTGATACAGCAATATGAAATGATGAGCGGGACAATTTCTGGTACTGGTGGTGTTTGTTGCAGTTTAGTGCTTTTAGCCCTGCTGTATCCTAGGCATTTTGTTTTTACGACTATTGACGCTTCAGTTCATCCTTCATGAAAACTTTGTTTCCAAAGGTTCATTTAGGGTTCATCCAGTGGATCAGTTGTATATAATAGGCTTGTGTGTGATTTTGGAATGACACTTTACCAAGTAGTAGTAGTTGTATATAATATCATGTTTGCTATTATATTTTATAGAAAATTAAATATGCTATAGAACAGATGTTGACTCAGTGACTGAGACAATAAATGTTTCTTCTAAGTGTTAAACATGCATAACTTTCCCAGAATGAACAGTGTTACAACGAGTCTGAAACTTTATATCTGAGCTCTAAATGGAAAAAATTATATTAGAAAATAGTATTGTTTTTATCTAGTATTATCTATTATTTAGGAGTGTATAGCGAGTGGATCATACTATGTGCATATTTTCAGCAGAACGAGACTGAAATATAGACCAGTTGGTAATAAATCTTGATGCACTGTGGCAAGATCAGTCAGTTTATTTACCGCTGATTTTCTAGAATAATCACAAAGCATTAGATCTAATTTTTTGATGACTGATAGAGACTTTCCTCTGCGTCATTATGCATTGCTTTAGGTAGAGGTTTAATCTATCTATCTATCTATCTATCTATCTATCTATCTATCTATCTGTCTGTCTGTCTGTCTAATCTATATATCTATTTATATAGTAAAAGCACATAAGCAAAGAAATTTAACAGCAAAATTGTTTGAAACCCTTATTTTGAATGTGTTTTTATATAACTAACCAATTATAAAATAAAAAAAACTTAAGAATTCAGATACAGAGCAGAAAAACACTTCTCAATTTGAGCATTATAGAAGTATCTGGCCTTCATTTCTTATTTGTATCTTTCCCCATGTTTTCTCAATTTCATTTG
Source organism: Sinocyclocheilus rhinocerous (assembly GCF_001515625.1). Classification (NCBI taxonomy): domain Eukaryota; kingdom Metazoa; phylum Chordata; class Actinopteri; order Cypriniformes; family Cyprinidae; genus Sinocyclocheilus; species Sinocyclocheilus rhinocerous. Next base: position 606,754 of record NW_015646846.1, on the reverse strand, counting down.
ATTGACATCCATGCAGAAAATAGTGAACAATGAGAACGCAGCGGAAGCATCACGGCTTGGCTCACCGACGTCTTTTTAGACAGTGGTGTCTCTCTTTATTTCCCTAATGAAGGACATGAAGATAAGAACCATCTGGCAGTTTCCTCACATCTCCCCCCTGCAAACACGTTTGACACGACACACGCAGACAAGAGGCTTCAATCTCCAGTCTTTGGCTTTGGCATTGGTCGAATGTAAACATGCATGCACTCTGTACATAAGCAACACATTTTGTGAAAAGAAAAAGACTGAGAGAGAGAGAGAGTAAACATTTATTTAGCAGATGCTTTTATACAGTTGAATTATTACAATGACCAATTCATCATGGAGCAGTCCAGGGTTACGTGTCTTGTTTGTCCATGTCCATATTAGGACAACACACAGCCATATCACCCTGCAGCCCAAGACTGGTTATCCACTGAAGCTAAGCAGGGTTGAGCCTGGTTAGTACCTGGATGGGAGACCTCCTGGGAAAACTAGGTTGCTGCTGGAAGAGGTGCTAGTGAGGCCAGCAGGGGGTGCTCACCCTGTGGTCTGCGTGGGTCTTAACGCCCCAGTATAGTGACGGGGACACTATACTGTCAAAAAGCACCGTCTTTCGGATGAGACGTTAAACCGAGGTCCTGACTCTCTGTGGTCATTAAAAATCCCAGGATGTCTTTCGAAAAGACTAGAGGTGTGACCTCGGCATCCTGGC
>NW_015646846.1:598364-605007 GCF_001515625.1 Sinocyclocheilus rhinocerous | reverse complement strand
GTCTGTGTGGGTCCTAATGCCCCAGTATAGTGACGGGGACACTATACTGTCAAAAAGCACCGTCTTTCGGATGAGACGTTAAACCAAGGTCCTGACTCTCTGTGGTCATTAAAAATCCCATGGCACTTCTCGTAAAGAGTAGGGGTGTAACCCCGGTGTCCTGGCCTAATTGCCCCACTGGCCTTTGTCAATCATGGCCTCCTAATAATCCCCAACCACTTGATTGGCTATATGACTCTCTCTCCTCTTCACCTGTAGCTTGTGTGTGGTGAGCGCACTGGCGCCGCTGTCCTGTGGCTGCTGTCGCATCATCTAAGTGGATGCTGCACACTGGTCGTGGTTGAGGAGAGACCCCCCCCCACATGATTGTTAAGCGCTTTGGGTGTACAAAAATACACAATAAAGCGCTATATAAATGCATCATTCATTCATTCAAGGGCACAGTGTTATAGTGGCACAGACTTTATAGATGTGGAGAAGATAGAACAAAACAAAAAGTGGCCATAAGCAAAATGCATATTTAGTAATATATTGTGTAATTTCAGAGTTTAAACGAAATATATATTTTGCATGTACCAATTTTAAGAAAAGTTATTATGATTTGCCATATGGTCCTAAACTTGATTTTTACATTGTGAATTAACCATGCAATGTACTTACCAATGCAAATTCTTGGTGTTGCTACGTGGTTTCTAGGGTGTTCTGGGTGGTTGCTAGGTGGTTGTTCAAGTCAGATGAGTCTCTCTGCTTTCTAGATATCATCCACCAGGAGGAATTCTAAAGTCTGATTGCATCATTTATCACAATTAATCATGAAAATGCACACATCAAAATTCAAATCTGTACTGCATTGCTAAAATGCACACTGCATATACTTTCTTGAGTTTAGTTAGGTGACAGAAAAAAGCTCCTTTTCAAGCAGCCAAAGAGATGACATACAGGCTTATGGCCTTTAGAATGTCATCTCAAAACCCTCAAATGTCACCGCAGAAAGTGTAATGTGTCAGATAATGTGACTGCACATAAATCCCAATGTGCAGTCTTAGACCTACATTGCCTGTTTGCTAATAATGATTTGAAATGTTTTCAGAGAGCTGGCGACAGGACTGCAGGAGCTGTCTGGAGTGTTCGAAGGAAAATGGCTGCCTGCGCTGCTCTGAGCGCCTCTTCCTGTTCCTGAACAGAGATGGCATGAGTCACCACGGCTCTTGTCTACATTCCTGCCCCTCCGGACACTTCGACCTCCGAGGCAAAGATCTCAACCGCTGCATGAGTGAGTCCATCCTAGACCGTTATTAATACTATCAAACAAGTGCACAATAATAATCATCTACATGTCCAAACCTCTTGGAACTTTTGTATTTCTTTATTATTATTTTTTATGTTTATTTTATATCTATTTCATATTAATACTTTAATATTCTCGCTAATATTTTAAAAGGAATTCTGAAGTCAATAATAATAATAATAATAGTGTTTCAAAAAATGTCCTTATTATTAAATTATATTTAAAAATATATTTTTTAAATTTTATGTAATATTCTCAGTAATATTTTTAAAAGGAATTCCTTTGAGTTTATTTTAAACATGGTGAAATGTCATATTGCTGAAAGAACTTCAGTCTAATAATAATAATAATAATATCATAAAATACTCTATATTATATAAAATCTTATTTATTTATTCCTTTTTTTATTGTTTGTTTGTTTTTTGTTCAAAAACTTGTCTAAAATACGTTTTTTGAGGGGGCCATTCATCTCTTTAGAACTTGATATCTTGAGAAAGCCTGTAACAATACCACACACCTTATATATAACTATAATCCTCATACATATTTCTCCCAGAATGCAAAGCTCCAGAGTGTGAGAGGTGCTTCAGCAAAGACTTCTGCACTAAGTGCAAGGGAGGATATCTGCTCTTCAAAGGCAAATGCTTCAAAAACTGTCCAGAGGGCACATTTCCTCAGTCCACAGACTGTGTTGGTAAGTGCTTTACTCGTTTTCAGACCTTCTTTACGGGTAGATGCCATGAAACTCTCATTACCATACTGAAAGAAACCTGTCAGTCTTGTTTTATTTGGAACAATTATATCAAGATGTTTTCTCATGTGTAGCAATGAAAAGCAGTAGATATAGACTCGAGGGAAACTTCTGGTTGCATTTACCAGGGTATTTACATGCCATTAACTTGATGTTGTGCAAAAACTTAGGAATGAGTTCACTTGCTTACTCACACAGTAGCCTTTGATAAAAAAAAAAGATTAAATTAAGTCAAATAACATTTATTTAGATAGTGCTTAATACAATACAGACCTTTTCAAAGCTATGGAAGCCAGTTTCTGCCACGGGATAAAGATAGATAGATAGATAGATAGATAGATAGATCGATGACAGACAGACAGACAGACAGACAGACAGATAGATAGATAGATGACAGACAGACAGACAGACAGACAGATAGATAGATAGATAGATTGACAGACAGACAGATAGATAGATGACAGACAGACAGACAGACAGACAGATAGATAGATAGATAGATAGATAGATAGATAGATAGACAGACAGATAGATAGATAGATAGATAGATAGATAGAAAGATAAATAGATAGACAGACAGAAAGATATAGATAGAGACAGACAGACAGACAGATAGATAGATAGATCTAGTTTATATTTATATTCCGCAATTGTGCTTTATTCCTTAGAGAATATGAGGTTACAACTGTTTTTTTTTGTTTTCAATACAGACTGAAAAAAAAAAAAAGGTAATTGTGACTTTTTATCTCGCAATTCTGACTTTATATTTTGCAGTTGTGACTTTATATCCCGCAATTCAGAATTACAAGAAAAAAGTCTGAATTGTAAGATAAAAAGTGCAATTACCTTTTTTAATAATAAACAAGAAAATAACAGTATAGTTTTTCAATTATGAAACTAATGCAATTTCAGCTGTAAAGCAGCTCTACGGAAAACAATAGTGTTATTATTCAGCTCAACTTGGTTCAATATTGATTCAATTTAGTTAGTTGATCTGTTTGTACTCCAGAAGGCTGTGTGTTCACTACCTTTGGTTTCTGGGGTGAATGGAGCCCATGCCAGCACAACGGCCTGAGCTGTGGTGTCAGATGGGGGCAGCAGAGCAGGACCCGTGAGCTGTCCAGAAACACGCCTGAAGAGACAGACGCACTCTGTCCACATCAGACTGAAAGCAGAAAGTGCAGGATTAAGAAAAGGTGTCCAAAAGGTGATTCATATTTTTAAGCCTCTTTAGATCATCTTTCTTGTAGATGCTCACACGATTCTCACATTACATGAAACACAAGATCCAAACATTGTCACTTTAGAGAGCTAAAATTGTTCCTTGGCTAAATTTGGGAAATTGTGTTTTGTTTTCATTTGATGCTTTGCTGGAAATCATTTGTTTGCCGCAATCTTCATTATCGCTGGCAGATCAAATGTCTGGTGGCATTAAGAAAATGAGGCGTGATATTTTCTCTGTCACCTTCAGTCGCCCTGAATGGCACTCATGTGTGATGGAAAGACTGCATGACATAGCCATTTCTGTCATTATAATTTCCATTGCTGTCATTTTCAAATGAGAAAATGCTTTGGAATTGTATACTAAGTGCTGTTTTTGAGAGAATATAGGGTGCACAGTTTGCACATTTTCTGCTTTCATGCATTATAAAGTACACTGGTGTATCCAACAACGCAATGCAATCAACTTGATTTCTAGTATGGCGGGTGAAAAAGAAGTACTTGTAGCTGTGATTTTTTTTTTTCAACTGGACTAAAAAAATTATTGCTTACTGGTTCAGTACGTTTTTTTATTTATACATTTTCTTTCCCCAGAAATTAGTACCTTTATTCAGCAAGGATGCATTAAATCGATCAAAACAGCAGTAAAGACATTACAGCGTTACAGATTTATATTTCAAATGTTACAATAAATGTTGTTCTTTTGAACTTTCTATTCATCAAAAAAAAACTGTTTTCAACATTGATATTAATAAAAATATTTCTTGAGCAGCAAATCAGCATATTAGAATGATTTCTGAAGGATCATGTGACACTGAAGACTGGAGTAATGATGCTGAAAATTCAGCTTTGCATCACAGCAATAAATTACATCTTAAAATCTATTCACTTAGAATAGTTATTTTAAATTGTAATAATACAGTACTTCACAGTATTACTGATTTTTACTGTATTTCTGAACCGATAAATGCAGCTTTGGTGAGCATAAAATACTTCTTTCAAAAACATAAAAAAAAATAATTCATACAGAAAAGTCTACTCAGAAACAGTACCAAAATATACTGTTACTATCCACATCAGATGTTCTCAATCAGTACCATTGTGGTTTATCTCTGAAGCTGACACCTCAAAGACTTACTTGTGGTGTGACCAATGAGAACCCGATGAATTAATTTAGTCCTAGGATGTCCTCTAGATTAACACAAGATCATTGCCTTTCTTCTCAAGTTTCCCTGTCTTCAAGTGTAACCCTGAGAGCTAATGAAAGTCAGGCAGCACATCTCAGAGCGGCTCACAGCAGAAGATTTGCCAGGTGACCCTAACTTACCTGCCTAAATCATAACGCACAAACCTCTGATCTTAACATGGAGATTGATGTTGGTTTTAGGATTAAAGGGTAGGGCGGTGGCCGCTGTGGGCCTAAAACAGATGACTCAGGGCTGTAAATATCGACTTTTAGTGCTTTGTGTGTGCATAATCTGAGAAAATGAAAAAGTTAGGAAGCTTTAATCAAAGCAAGTAAAAAGCAGGGCAGAGAATGACAACAGATAAAAAAGATTGGAGAGGTCCAAGAGGAGAAAAACAGGAAAATGATGGAGAAACTGGCGTTCTTGCCAGGCCATGGTGTTTTCCAGACCACAGACTCCTTAGGCCATAATAACTGTTTACTCCAGTTTTATTATGCTCTTATTATGTCCCTTTTAAAAAGACAAACATGGATTATGATTTGGTTTTAGCAAACCAAAATGTTAAATTCAACTCAAGCACCCACCTCTGCACACTATTTGTTCCGCTTTTGCTCCAGAACTTTTTTTTTTGGATGACAGTACGTACCACCCTGAAGCTCCTCTGTTGTTGATTTTGATTCTTAAAGTCAAACCAGACATGAACGTTAAAGCAACATTCTCAGGTTATGAGCTGCATGACCATTGCATGACAGCGAGAAATTGACCACTAACATAAAAAAAAATAAACACTGGCTTTCACCATGTAGAAGGCACTGAAAGTCAGCAGCTCCTTTTTATTTTATAAAGAGCATAATAGTAATATTTTATTTTATTTTATTTTTTTTCCTGGCAGGAGTTTAACTGGTTATCATTTCTGATTTTGAATAAACTCTTTGTTCAAGGTATTCAGGTATTTGACACATTGTTTCCAACCGTTAGAAAGCAAAAGTTAATTTTGCTTATTTCTGAACATCTCTCTTGAGATAGGATTGCCCAATTAAAATGCATTTTGTGAGACACTCCACATAACTGGTGACAAATTAATATTTTGAGACTTTCTTTTAGACATTTTTATGTTTAAATTCACTGCCACTTATTTTTCAAAATAGAGCCCAGTTAATCAATATATTTAAACCGTATGGACATTCTATCCACATATCTAACATGATATGTTTTTATATTTCCCAGTTGAAGATGAGGATAGGCATCATAGGATAATTTCCATAACTTAATTTACAAATTAATATTTTGAGACTTTCTTTTAGACATTTTTATGTTTAAATTCACTGCCACTTATTTTTCAAAATAGAGCCCAGTTAATCAATATATTTAAACCGTATGGACATTCTATCCACATAGTTCATTTTGATATGTTTTTATATTTCCCAGTTGAAGATGAGGATAGGCATCATAGGATAATTTCCATATTATACTTAATTTACTTTAAAAAAAATTTAAATGCCATTTCAGTGGATTTTAATGGACAAAATTTGTGTTATTTCTGTCCAGCCAAATTATGCAAATATAAAAGAAAAAAATTAGTGGCCTTTTTCTTTGACATTAAAATTATACAGTATGTCAACATTTTCAAAACAAAAAAAACGAAAGAAATGCATCAATACACAAAAACATCACCGCAGAATGTCAGTGTCAAGTGCTGATGTAATAAAAAATATCACTCTGGCTAGATTATAGATGTGACAGACATACTGAAGTGATCAAACTGAATTCTTAATGCTTTACATCAATAATAAAGAAAGTGACATGACGTGACATGTGGCCAAGTATGGTGACCCATACTTGGAATTAGTGCTCTGCATTTAACCCATCCAAAGTGCACACACACAGCAGTGAACACACACACACACCGTGAACACACACCCGGAGCAGTGGGTGCATACAGTATATGGTTTCACTGCCTACATTATTTAACTTGAATATGATTCACTTTCTTATATGGTTTTACGGTTTTATCTTGGCAGATAAAAGGAAAAATGAAAGGAGAGAAGAAAGAAGAAACACACACAAAAAGCTGAAGCTCTTTGGGAACAGAACCATCACAGAACCTCCATGGAGAATGTAAAGCTCCGTCATGAAAGTCAGTTTTATTCTTTAGTAATATATATATATATATATATATATATATATATATATATA
>NW_015646846.1:591781-598326 GCF_001515625.1 Sinocyclocheilus rhinocerous | reverse complement strand
ATATATATTATAACAGTTTTTATAAACAATTTTTTACAAAATATTTTTTATATAAATATTTGTAATATGGCTACTTTAATAATTGTGACATGTAGCAAGAGATTGCACATCCTTTTTTTAATGCATATGTATTAAGTGACAAGTTGGGAAGGTTTCCCCCAACACAACCACATGACTTAAACCTCCGGTAAAGTGTGGTTTGACAAAGACAAGATGCATTTTGGACTATGACACTGTACATTTCCATCTGATGAATAACAGAAGAACAGCTTCATGTGGTTTGAGCTGTATCTCCACATCTTTCTGTGCATGCCTCGGGCTGTTCTGTGTTTTCCAACCACATACTCTCCCTATATTTGCACTTCTTCACTATAATTGTATTAGAGAAAAAAGAGACACGGAACAATGTAAAGTCGTGTAAAGACATGCCAAGATCATGACCTTGTACTCCATTTATTCAGTCTCGAGCCATGTGATTGGCTGTGGACATGTCATGTGACCCAATGATTGGCAGAGATTATTCTTAAGAAAAGTGATAAATAATTTTTTTTTCATGTACATTTCTAAGTTAACTTGCTAAAAGTGTGCATACTTTGTCTAAACAAGTATAATATTCCATTATTTTCTTAGAGCCTCATTATCGTCCCCCTGTGAAAACTGAAATGTTCTACAACATGCTGCTTTTGATTTGGGAAGGATGGGAATGTGCTGATTTGAATGTGATTTATTTGCGCTTTCCTCGCAGTATTCTCTCAGGCAGCTGAAATGTATTTACTGGAAAAATCACAGTTTAAAGCAGTTAGACCCAAAGGAGTGTTTACTTTTTTATTAAGGAGTTTCTTAAGGACTTTTTTTCTTGAGGAGTTATGAAAATGATACAGATGAGAAAGGGATAATATTTTATTTTTATTTTTTTATTATATTTTTTTAAAGAGTGCCAAGTGATTTGAAAATAAAAGCTTTTTCAGAAGAGGATTGCTTTACAGGGATATTTTTTGTAAGTACGGTATATTCTCTTTACAAAATTTCAGATATTGCATACGCTGTTTGTATACAGCTTTTTGCACAAGTTGTTTATATACAATAGTTTTTATATATAGAAGAACAAATAAATATCCTATAATGCATATTAAATACACACCTACAGATGTGGAAGTTTTCTTTTCTTTCTCCCAAATTAACAGCAGGTTTCTGGCATCTCTCCCTATTTACTGTGAAAACATGCCCCGCTATAGGGTCACAAAAGGTCAATATGTATTTCCTCTGCAATTATAGTGTTCAGTAATGTTTAATAGCTTTTAAAACTTCAAGGCATGTGTCCAGAAAGAAACAGATTTTTAAAAATGAGAAATATTCACTGGAGCAAAAAGTGTTAACTAATGGTTAACTAAACATTTTAAACTACCCCCCCCATGTTAATAGCCATAAGTGTGTATGTTTCAGGCAATTTCTAAATTGCTTCTGGTAATTTTAATTGTCCAAATCAACCAGGTTACTGTAGTTTTGAAAGAAAGTATTTGTTTCTTTTTCAGCATTACACTAGAATTGAATTAAATAGACCTGTTTAGGGCAATTTTCAGGGCATATTCAGTCTAAGTGAAATGCTTATAAAATAAAGAATTTGTTATTGTTCTACAAATGATAAAAACAACCATTACTGTACCATCATCTGCACTTGTTCCATATTCAGCCACTAGATGGTAATGTTCACCTGATATATATATAACTATACACTACATTAAATGAGGCTTCCATTAGAAATGTACATCATATGGGCTGTTTCTACATCTCAACAGACTGACCAAGTTCAGAGGTCATCCGCTCACAATGAAACTTCACAACAAACCTTAAACATCTCAGTGGGAGTCTCAGAGAAAACATGCCAAATACAATGTGAAGTGACATATTATGTGATGTGTTGTGAGCTTGATGCTGTGTGAACAGCATTCAACCTGACACGTCTTCTCAAGAATGCAAACACGCTCCATATGATTAAAGCGCCTCTGGTTGAACTGTTATTAGTGCTGTTTGCTAAGAGAAGCATCACTATTGCGCATTTTGGTAATCACTATCTCTGCAGGAAAGTGGCCTGGAAGGGCCAAGTTTGCCCATCACTGCTCTAGTCAAATCCTTTAAGCTACAAACATTAATGATCCTGTCTGTAAGCTGCGTTTACAGATGCCTGTAACCTTTTAACCCTACACACATGCACACACCCACCATGTGTTAACTTTCAACAAACAGTGCTATTAATAACCCCCTCCATTTAATGAATATGTTCTAAGTTGGGTTTAGACGTTGCTATTTAGTTGCTAGGATATTCTAGGTAGTTACTAGGAGGTTTCTTAATGCCTTTGAGAAGAAAATCTTTTCATTCCATATTTTTTATTAGTGTTTTATTATGATTGCTTTTATTTTTATTTCAATTTGACATTTTTATTATTTAATTCATTATTAGCATTTCATCAGCTTAAGAATCCCATGCAGTTCCCTCAGCGAATACTAGTTAGTCAAGCGGAAAAGCTGGGCCCAGTCCACTAACTTGCTAACTGTGGTGAATATTTAGATTCATCCCAAATAGCACGAAAAAGATTTATTCAGATTCATTCACTTAAAGGAACACTCCACTATTTTTGAAAATAGGCCGATTTTCTAGGCCGATATGGCTAGGAACTATACTCTCATTCCGGCGTAATAATCAAGGAACTTTGCTGCCGTACCATGGCTGCAGCAGGCGCAATGATATTACGCAGCGCCTGAAAATAGTCCCCAGCACGCTCCCTGTGCAAGCAGGTGGTCACGTTGGTTATGTTGACGGAAGTTAGCCTATTTTCAGGCGCTGCGTAATATCATTGCGCCTGCTTCAAAAACCGTTTTCCAAATGCAAAGTGCGAAACAACCTCTCTGGGACAGTGTCAGCTTTGACCTGAACAGACATCAATCGAGTGCTGCCCTGTTTTGGGGGTTAGTACGTTTCGGTGTGCGTGTTTATGTTTGTGTGCACATGTGAAAGACAGAATGCTGCGGACAGCGTTCATGAACCAATTGTGCTGTAGTTTGTAAATTACTTCTCTCTAAGGAGCAGTGCTCTTAGCTGCAGGAAGTTTCCAACTCAGAGGACGATTAATGAGTGAAGTTTGAACACTGCACAGACCCCGGACCCTTAGAAACTCCGACCGTAGTTAAACATGCCCCCTTAAACCTCGCATGCTCTCTCTTCTCTGAAGAGACTGAGGTAGATTGAGTTTCTGTGAATCAGCACTTTATTGGTAGTCATTTAGCAAACATTTTTGGATCCATAGTGACATATATTGTTGTGCCATTTTTTATTGAACTGATATCATTTTTAAAAGATCTTCAAAGACTTTCAAAGATCAAAGATTAGTGAAAGGCGAAAATCGCATAAATATAATAAAAAGAAATCAAACTTTAAAAGGAGTTCACCCAAAAATGAAAATTTGCTGAAAATGTACTCACCCTCAGGCCATCCAAGACATAGACGGGTTTGTTTCCTCATCTGAGCAGATTTTGAGAAATTTAGCATCACATCTCTTGCTCACCAACGGATCCTCTGCAGTGAATGGGTGACGTCAGAATGAGAGACAAGCATCGGATATAAACATCACAATAATCCACAAGTAATCCACACCACTCCAGTCCATCAGTTAACATCTTGTGAAGTGAAAAACTGAATGTTTGTAAGAAACAAATCCATCATTAAGGCGTTTTAGCTTTAAATCATTGCTTGTGACCAAAGTCCATGATGACGCTTCCTCAAGTGAAAAAGTCCATCTTCTATTGATATTGACATTAGATTTATATACGTTTCGTCACTGTCCCAATAGAGCAAGAGCAAAATAAATCAGAATAAACTAAACAAATCCCTCCCTGGTGTTTTGTGAGCTGGAACTGGGAATTACTTCAGTACCGTTTAAATTGTCATCACACCCACCACTTTAGTGAAATATTCATCTAAATGTAAAATTATACTTTCCTCAACATAAATATTAATCTTACTATTTATGCAAGCTATTTTACATCTCTGTTGTCCTGCTGAGCTTATATACTGTTATGCAAATAGTATGCCATTTTGTTCATTTGTTTTGTATGATACCGATGACAGTATAATGAAAACTGTATACTATACGATACAAACATGGCATTCTTTGTAAATCACGTATTGACTGGTAGTCACATCTTTCTTTTTAATTATCCTATTTTTCTCTGAAGTCTACTTATAGAGTTTGTCAAGCTTCCTTTGACCAGAAAAAGTTCTAATTTAGTTTTCCTGACCATTTAACAGCCTCTTTTTGACTCATATCATTAAAAATATGTTTATAAACATGCAAATTACGTGTTTTAATTGTCTAACCTCTTTGAACGTGAAATGTGCAGTGCAACAATGATTACTAATAGTTTTTTTTCTGACAGGAAAGTTTCACACAAAAAAAGAAGAAAAAAAAAAGATGAATATATTAATATAATGGTATCTAAAATATAATCATCATTAAAAATGTAATCCATAAAAAAATGTAAGAATGAGGCATTTTTGTTGCAGTTTCGTTTCAATAAATTGTGCTTTTGGGCTGGGAAATGTTCAGTTCTTAAAGATACATTATGTTTTATTGTATAGTGATCTCTTTGATCTCAAAAGAAACTATGATTTTAAATGTTTGTGCCTAAAAGCTTTTACCCCACTTCAAATTTGATGATTTTGAATGTTTTATTAATTATCATATTCAAAAGCAATCGCCATCTATGCTAAATATCAGGAAAATCTCGGCTAAGTTAAAATTTAAAACAGCCAATAGTCACATTTTCTCATACATCTAAGCATAGAAATTGAAATGCTGCTCCAGTTGCACAATTTAATCACAGCTGAACATAAGATGAGAGATATTAAACATGTCCTGCCATTCCCGGACACTTTTATCTCAGATGTTGATTACTACGACACGTTCATTGTTTTCAGATCAACAGGACACATGTAAGTGTTGCTTTTCCACATAAAATGAATGATTTGCTGAATGATATATTAAAGGACATATAGCATGTACAACATCACATTTAAATTGCTGATAGTGCACTCCTCCAGATAAGATTGATTGCTTTTTTCATTGAAACTGTTTATATTTTCTCTCTTGGTATATGTAGAAGGTCATTCCTTAAACCTTGAACACATTTCTCGCTGGCTCGCTTTTTGAGATTGCAAATCTGGTCCATGTTGCCAGCTCCAGTGGTCACTCCAAAGGAAACAAAGCTTGCAGGGAATGTGTTTACGAGTGGTTCTGATTTCGTAGAAATGGACTCCAATCTCGTAAGAAAAACAGAGATAAGATAGGATTTACGCAGACCTTAAACACAGCCAGAAATCCAAATGGCAACACTTGACAAGTAGTTTAAACACCCCGGCCTTAATTTGTTTAAGAGGACCTGATGGAATCGCAACAGTAATATGTTGATTGTTGGCTTTTGAAAGATAATTGCGATTCACAATCAAGTAGCCTACCTACTGGTTGATAAAACATCACCAGAGGCTAAAATAAACAGAATTATCAAAACGAGTTATTAACAAGACAAGCCTGAGGTTGCAATTACATTTCAGTGGGTTCATGTTGTCATGGGAACTGAGAGCTGTGTTTATGTGAAGACTCTAAAATTGTCAACCAGGATGGGCATTTGCTCATGACCTTCTGAAGTTGCCCCTGTTAAAATGTCCAGCTTTTGCCAGAAACCAAGATGCCCAGGCTAGAGTTTATGGTCACTTCTATTCTTACTACCATGAAAAAAAACCTTTAAATGAAAATATACAATATAAAATATGAAAATATAAATGAATAGGCCTACCTGTTTTCTTGGGAATAATTTTTCCAGAGTCTTCAATTTTTCTTTCTATCTTGTTAGTCTTCTGTAAAAACTAACACAAATCGGTTCCAGTGACATCAGTTTAGGGGGATGTTTGATAAACTGACAGAATCATTATCATTCTGATAATATATGAAGAGTTCATTTGCAAAAACCGATAAACGCCACTTTCAAAAAAATGAGCTGTTTGCCTTGCATTATTCTCCACATATAGCGCGATCTGAACCCTAAACATGTTTTGTCAAAAAAGGCGGTTTTGTCCACTTTCAGGGCATCGTGAGTTCATGTTTTACTGCAGAAGCCGACAAGCGCCCTTTTTGTTTCTGAACAGAAGCCGATAAGTCCATTTTAGCGAATCAGCGCGCTGTATTCAGGTCAGGTGACAAGGCTACTTTCACTTTGAAAAGACGTGCTAGCTGAGAGGAGTTTCGTCAAAACTGACTAAAAGTGATCGAGGATGGATAATTTCGACGAACTTGATGAACCTGTGATATCTTCTTCAGGGCGAAAAATAAAAATAAAAGCTGAAACGTTTTCACCGAACCTTGCAAAAGCAGCGCGTTACAATGGTGAGGGAAAAGCTCCGTGTATTGCGTGTGATCATAACAACAACAACAACGTTTGTCAGGCATCTACATTATCATCTGAGGAGATTACAAAGATTAAACAAGTGTTTTTTT
>NW_015646846.1:585537-591224 GCF_001515625.1 Sinocyclocheilus rhinocerous | reverse complement strand
AATCACATCCATACAGTTTATGATCACAACAACAACAACGTTTGTCAGGCATCTACATCGTCACCTGAGGAGATTACAAAAATTAAACGAATGTTTTTTTTTAACTCTAAAACATGAAATGTGGAGTTATCTGCTTTTGCCAAAAAACGACTGTTGGAGTTATCTGCTTTTGCTATAAAAAACTTTTAATATGTAAAAAAAAAAAACACACACACTTTCAATTAACTTTAATTTCGTAAATTACCTGTAACGTTATTTGTTTAAGTTATTATTATTTAATCAAAACAACCCAACTGCAGTTTGATTGATATTACTTGGAATGTGCAATAACATTTCTGAAAAAATTTTTTTTATTGGTTATTGGTTTTTGCAAATGAACTCTTCATATGAACTTTAAGTTCTTTGAAATTTCCTCACATATATCATGCTGTTTGGCACCCTGTTAATTTTCTTTCCACTGTGTAAATAAATAATCAGGATATAATTTATAAAGTTAAAGCTGCAGTCCGTAAGTTTTGCCTCTTTGGCGATAGTTTTGAACACTGGCTGGTTAAGTACTTGCTCAAATATTGATTTCGGATCATTTTTAACCAAAAAAAGTTACGGACTGCAGCTTTAAAGTATCTGTTGGGATGATGTTTTTCTCGGCCAAAACTGGGAAACGAATTAGCATTTTACCACATCCTGAAGTCAAAGGGTTTTCTGAGCTGGGTTTTTGTCTATATGTCTGAAATAAGGTCTGGGTAACTCAAGCTCAATATATTTTCACGTTTTATTCTGTGATCTAAAACATATCAGTAATATCACCTTGTAATAATTTTTTTTTTTTTTAGCTTTGAGTTGATAAATGGGACTACAGATGTTGGCCATTAAACGTCATCAAGCCGAACAGGTAAACTCATCCACTCACTGGTCACTTTCACAGCCTTATTGTGTTTAATCGCACTCTTGCAAACTATTCTACCTCAAACTTTCATGGAAAATGATTTTGAATAAAGACTAAAAGAGTTGTCGGAAGCTTAGTAATGGGGATTTTGAAGGTGTAATTCATGGAGTAGTTTGTTTATAGCCTACATTTAGCTTTTTACTTCTGACAATTCTATTTAGGCTTAAAAAAATCATTAAAGCTGTGTTCATTTGTGAGGATTATCATACTGGACAAAACGTGTAAGAATTATAAACTTTAGAGGGCCACAAAACTTATTTTTTGTAATAATCCAAAAGCCAATGGAAAAAATCCTATTGGGTTTTTGTTGAGGGAACCAGGATGATACAAACTTTCGGGTTGGCCTACAAAAATATGTCATCACTGCAGTGACTATAACACAAATACTTTCTTAAAGGCACACAGTGACATTCCGGGTTCTACCTTTATATTATACCACAAGAATATTCATCAATAATTTTCAAGGACAAGAAAATGCAACAATGTCTTAAGTTTTAGCATAAGGTTTCTCTTGCATTTCATATCTCAACTTATAAGTTGTCACATATCATCGTTTGTGGAAAACCTGCCCAAAACCAGTCTAACTGCAAAGCCACTGAGCCCCTGAAGAAGTTTTAGGTCAAAACCAAAGCTAAGGCTTCCCCAGGAGTATTAGACCGCTGTAGATCACATACATGATTAAACAAGCATGAAAATATGTTGAAAACACGTTCTAGCTCTCTGGCTGCAATCATCACCTTGACTTGCCGAACAGTTGCTTCAGGCTAAAATATGAGTCCATAATCCATAATAATGCTTCCTCCAGTGAAGAAGTCCATCCCATGTTGTCCTTTTACATCAAACTCAATCAATCATATTTGTTTAGAACTGTTTTGGCTTGTAAACAGTGCTTGATCTGTGCATATTTCTCTCCTGATTCAGATGAGACAACATTTTAACTGGAGAAAACAATATTATGGATAGAGGACTTGTGTTTTAGCCAGAAGCAACGGTTTGACGTTAAAAACATGTTAATGATGGATTTTTTTTTTTTACAAAACATGCAGCTTTTCATTTTACAAGACGCTAATTTATGGACTGGAGTGGTGTGGATTACTTGTGGATTATTGTGAAATTTATCAGCTGTTTGTCTCTCATTCTGACGGCACCCATTCACTGCAGAGGATCCACTGGTGAGCAAGTGGTGTAATGCTACATTTCTCCAAATTTGTTCCCATGAAGAAACAAACTCATCTACATTTTGGATGTCCTGAGGGTGAGTACATTTTCAGCCAATTTTCATTTTTGGGTGAACTATTCCTTTCATTTATTTATTGAGCACTGTAATTCTAGCACTTCAATAAGATCTCTTTTTAAAGCCTGCTCAGCGAAATATATGTTTCTGTCAGCCTGATGAAGGCCTTTATGAGGTCTTTAATGCACTTCCATGGGCAATCGTAAACGCTACCGAATCATCGCAGGGGAAGTGAATTAATCATCTTTATCATCACACTCACACAGGCCAAACTGGGAAGTTGTTATACTGTTCTGATTGTTTTATTTTTGTAAGGCTTCAAGAGTGAGTGTGTGTATGTTTGTGCAGGTGGAGAACATTACTGAGAGAGTGAGGCACATCTTGACCTAATCTTTGAAAATGAGAGTGAACAAATTGCCCAAAAAACTTATAATTATGGTTTATACATCAGTATTGTTTTCAGATTGTCTAATCTTACAGACATAAATGCTGTCTGAATAAATCTTCGCACATGTTTGATCTCTCAAATAGAGATTTTTATGTAGGAGAAATTGCCAGCATGTAAGCAAATATCTACTTAATTAGTTTTCAAATTTCACCATTTATCACCTTTGGAGTCCAACTAAAAAAACTTGTGTGCGTATGTTTCTGACACATGGTGGCAATTTAAGGAGTTTCTCAAACATTTTAGCTATATATTTGTGAGGTAATTCCTTTGAAACCAGTATAAGTACAACAAACCTTGCACATGCATGCATGACCTAAATGTCATATGTGCCTCAGAATCACTGTTGTATTTCAACAAAGCGTGCTTTGATTCAACAGGGGCTGAAAGAGTGAAATTAACCTTTAGGATCATTAACTATTATCATCATCTGTACTATAAACAATGTCGTAACTTGGAACCACGAACGCATGCATGATAAATCAGCGGTTTACTGATAAATTATGCAGCCAATTTCTAGTTGGAAGCTGGCGGTCCCTTTAGGCATGATAAGAGCTTTCATTATGAGTACCAGCAGTGTTAATACTGCAGTGTCAGACGTCAGACCCCCAAAAAACATAACATAACATTTCCCCCAACAATTACCTTGGGTGGGAGTAGTTTTGGTCATGCCTCAAACGTTACTTTGTAGCAGGCTTATGTGTGCCATTCAGAATTGAATTTAGAATGTATTTTTATTAATATTATTATTATTATTATTATTTTAGTAATAATATTTTTTTGTTTTGGATTTTTTATTTTAGATTTGCTTTATTTTATATAGCACAATTAAAGAGGGCTTCTCAAATTACTTATACAGCAAACTGAAGAAAAAAATAAATAAATAAATAAACATGCAAGAGATTAAATTAAATTAAATTTTAATTAAAGCTATCCTATAAAAGCTTTAAAATCTAATCTTTAATAAATTAATTTAATCTAAGATTAAATTAAATTGACTTAAATTCCAATTTAGAATACAAATCAATGTGAAGTACAATGAAAATAGAGTTAATTGAAATCCATATAACTTCAGTATGTGTAGTTCTTAACACAAAGAACAGAAAAACTATTAAAATAAACATGTGTAATAAAAGAATAAAATAAAAACTATCCTAAAAAGAAATGTCTTAAGATCTAAGATTAAATTAAATATTAAATTAAATTACATTGTTGAAATTTAGAATACAAATAAATGTAAGTAACATTAAAATAGAATGAAATTATTTTAAATTCATATTACTGTATGTGTAGTTTTTAATAATACTTTTTCTCATACTAATAGATCATATGAGGTATTTCTTACATAAATGATTAAAAATCAAATGATCTTAGCAATATAATAAGCAACATTTAAAATTGATGTTCAACCTTTATAAGGAACTTTACATTAAAATGGCAGAGGAACATCAGTGAAAGTGGCTTACATCACCATCTGAACAAAGCTGCAAGGCAAGAGGTCCTCAGTCACCAGAGACGCTAACCAAACCCAGGGCTCGATCAATGTCTGACAAATCACATTTGAGTATTCATTTAGACTTTTATCTCATTCTTGACCTGTACATCAACCCTTTTAATTGACTTATTGAATATATTTTCTGGGCATGAAACACCATATTAGGTTTGTTCCTACAAAATCAGGTCTCTATGATTCATTTACGTCTTGCATAACCGTTCCGTAAATCGCAAACAATCTACACAATTAATACAATTAAACCCTACAGTTTGAGGGATGACAGGGGCTCCATAAAAGGACAGCACTGGAACTGTCCTGAAAGATGACCTTGAGTGAATTTTCAGGGCAGATGATTTCTGACAGGAAGCTGTTTTCTCTCCCCTGGTCATTTCTGGTCTAAATTAGGCTTTTTTTGTTGTTGTAAAACAAAAATTCTACATTAGGTAACTAAATCCAGCGACCCTGACTGAATCAGGGCAACCGCCACAGCAATGCTAATAAACTCTGCTATTGTATTGTATAATGTGACATTTCCTGATTGAAGAATAAGTGGGCGGCTGACAAATAACATTAACTTTTGTACAACATCAAGATTTTAGGATAAAGCTCTATAAAATAATAAAAAAAAAATAATACAGTAATTTTTACATGCAAAAATGTCACGTTTCATGTCATAAAAAAATGCATGCATAAAAATGGTAAACTATCAAAAAGTGCTGTTTTAGATGGTGTATAGCATGTTATACTACAGGACACTGCATGTTAACTGCACAGTTTACTCCTATTAAACTACATAACATTTATTAGACATTAAAATGTAGTCGATCCATGGCAATATCAAAGGGTCAGGATTACATAGATGCTGGAAGTGGTTCAAAAACCCTGATCCATACCAAGAGCTATGTCAAACCTGCCATGCACTTCACATAAAACTGAGTTGGAGGTTCAATAAAACACAGCTATCCTTGAGTGGAGGAGAGCTATGCACGACGTGTGAAAACAAACATCGGATCAATCTGGCTGTGGTATTGCCAAAGGAAAGGTGAATAGCTACGTGTAAAGTTTCACCTTCAGAAAAAGGGCCCTTAAGTTTGGGTAATTGTGAGGAGCATTCTGGCATTGGCTCTCTCTATCGAGTGTTTCCCATGAGAATGATTTCAGTCGGGGCAAAGAGTCACTCGTTTTGACCTCTATCCCCAAGAGCACAGCCTCACCACAAACTGAACCAAAATAAGAATTATGTAAAAATAAACAAGTGGGTAAGGGGCATAGTGCATTAAAAAGTCTCATGAAAAGTAACATCAATCTGCAGCCTGAAATAAGCCTGCAAAAGCTTATCTGTAGACTAAAAAAAAGTTAGCGCAACTTCAACTACATTTTTGCTCCATCTATCTATCTATCTATCTAATCATTTTATCTATCGTTCTATCTATCGTTTGGTTGTTCTATCTATCTATCATATCGTTGTTCTATCTATCTATCTATCTATCTATCTATCTAATCATTTTATCTATCGTTCTATCTATCGTTCTATCTATCGTTCGGTTGTTCTATCTATCTATCTATC
>NW_015646846.1:584210-584976 GCF_001515625.1 Sinocyclocheilus rhinocerous | reverse complement strand
CACACCCCCACCACAAACTGAACCAAAATAAGAATTATGTAAAAATAAACAAGTGGGTAAGGGGCATAGTGCATTAAAAAGTCTCATGAAAAGTAACATCAATCTGCAGCCTGAAATAAGCCTGCAAAAGCTTATCTGTAGACTAAAAAAAAGTTAGCGCAACTTCAACTACATTTTTGCTCCTATCTATCTATCTATCTATCTATCTATCTATCTATCTATCTATCTATCTAATCATTTTATCTATCGTTCTATCTATCGTTCTATCTATCGTTCGGTTGTTCTATCTATCTATCTTCATGAAAAGTAACATCAATCTGCAGCCTGAAATAAGCCTGCAAAAGCTTATCTGTAGACTAAAAAAAAGTTAGCGCAACTTCAACTACATTTTTGCTCTATCTATCTATCTATCTATCTAATCATTTTATCTATCGTTCTATCTATCGTTTGGTTGTTCTATCTATCTATCATTCGGTTGTTCTATCTATCTATCTATCTATCTATCTATCTAATCATTTTATCTATCGTTCGGTTGTTCTATCTATCTATCTATCTATCTATCTATCTATCTATCTATCTATCTATCTATCTATCTATCTATCTATCTATCTATCTATCTATCTATCTATCTATCTATCTATCTATCTATCTATCTATCTATCTATCTATCGTTCTATCGTTCTATCTATCGTTCGGTTGTTCTATCTATCTATCTATCGTTCTATCGTTCTATCTATCTATCTATCTATCTATCTATCTAATCATT
>NW_015646846.1:567082-584149 GCF_001515625.1 Sinocyclocheilus rhinocerous | reverse complement strand
TTCGGTTGTTCTATCTATCTATCTATCTATCAATCTATCTATCTATCTATCTATCTATCTATCTATCTATCTATCGTTCTATCGTTCTATCTATATATCTGTCGTTCTATCGTTCTATCTATCGTTCTAAGTTTTTGTCCATACAATCTGTGCGTATCTTGTTAAAATGACAGTTACTGTAAATTAATTTCTTTAATTTTTTACTTCAAATCAAATTCTGAAATGGAATTAGAATTTAAAAGGCATTCTCAGTCCATTTCTCAGTGGTGCACAACCCTTTTATTTCCTAAGAGAGAATTATGTGGATAATTTTTCATTAATGTGCAAAATCTGACCCATAATCAATTTCAGAACAGCCTTGGACGGGGAGAAGAAACTCTCTATCCTCCAGGCTTCGGGGGTGAGGAAATGCTGCAGAGGAGACGAGAGACAGAACGTGTGTTAATAGACCTCCCTCAGCCTCCCCCCGCTCCTCCACACACTCCCTCGCTTCCAGATAAGAGGGCAGAACTCTCTCACTCCGGTCATTTCACACACCGCTCTGGGATAGGAAGGAAAGTTCTCCTCTTTTGTTTACTTTTCTCTCATATTAAGAGCCTACTGCTTGGGAGACTCATTTAGAAGAGCTGTCTCCGCTTCTCCTTGAATTCTTTCTTAGCCTTCTTATCTGTCTGTGAGAGTGTGTTGTGGTTACTCAAGGCTCAGTGCCTTAGTGCCTGTGCCCATTTCTTCAGGGGAGCCTCGTGAAAACCAGGAACTTCTCCAGCATCAGAGGTCCTGCAATCCAACTGTAAAAAGAAAAGAGTCCAAAAAGCCTCTTCATCTCCTTCCAGCCATGTGTTCCTCCATCAAAAGAGTTTGAACTACTGAGTTGGCACCTTGGCTTGATCGCAGGTGGCCTTTGCTTTTGCTCCCGCTGCCATGAGGTTTGCCAGAAGCGGTTGGCAATTGGCACTGCTGCTGGCGTCCGTTGGCCTGGTGAGTTCCGGAAACGGGAACGGTCAAGGGAGACGCGGGGGAGGCGAGAGGCGGAGGAAGCTTCACCGCGTGCAGCACGGCCAGTGCAGCTACACCTTCATCCTGCCGGAGATGGAGAGCTGTCAGGGTGGAGCGGACCAGATGAGCGGGACCAACGTGGTTCAGCGGGACTCCCCACCGGCCGATGCCGAGTGGTCCAATCAGAAGCTGCAGCATCTGGAGTCGGCCATGGAAAACAACACGCAGTGGCTGCAGAAGGTGAGAATGATCTCATAACGAGACACAGGTGACTGCCATCATTACGTCTTTCACTTCCTCAAACCTGGCAGTATTTAAGTAGAGGTGTAATGCTGGCTCCAAGTCATGTCGGGAATTTTCAACTTTCCAAGTGAGGAATGCTAGTTTAAAAAAATTGTGGCAGAAGCAATTGGTATTTATTGTTATTACGTTTAAACTGTTAATGTTGATGGTGCAATTTTATGCAATTTAAGCATACTGATGATGAAAAATAGTGGAAACGCTTTCCAGCAAATACTAGCCGTTTTAAGATGTGACAGGCTTGTGCAACTTCACTTCCCATCATTCTGTTCACACTTCCCAACATTTGTTAATGTTGATGGTGGGATTTAGTTTGTACACAATTTAGTGTACCAATGATGAAAAATAGTGGAAAAGCTTGTCAGAAAATACTACCCATTTAGCTGGTTTATGAGGCGACAGGCTTGTGCAACAAAACTACACTTCCCATCATTCTCCCATGTACACACTAGAATTACTCACCTAATGCACATCTTTTGGTGCAGTAGCATCCAAAATGCTTTGTCTTTGAGAAAGAGGGAAAAATAAATATGACGTTGACCGATATTCTAAACATTTTCAGACCTTGAACACTAATTATGACTTTTAAACTCATAATTTAAGAACTTACCAGGAGGACTTGAAGGCAGCCTAAAAACTGCACTGGTGCATTGTGATCTGACAAGGAAATTCAGTGCATCAGAATTTAATTATCGATTATAATTACTATAACAATATGCAATGTATTCTGCATTCATTTTTTTTATCCAAAATACAATTATTAGCTTATATTGTGTTAAATGAAAAGTTAATTGTCTAAATAAAAATGTAAAAGTAAATTGTCCCTGTAGTTGAATGTGGGTCTTCAGCATAGTAAAACAATTAAAATAATGACCAAACTTCAGATTTTATGATGCATTGCATCATTTAACAAATTATCATAATCAAACTGAATACTGGTCAGAGCAAATGTTTACACCCCTACTTCAGACCTGCAGCCCATTTATATTCAGATGGGTGAACTGTTTGGGTGCAGATGCTGGCCAAATGGCCAGATGTAGATGTTGGCTGAGCTGGTTTGAGAAGCTCAGCGATGCAAATACATTTATCAAAATAGAATGGAAAGCATGGTTTCCAAAAACACGACCTGTTGAAAAGCGACTGAGCCATTTGACTGATTACAAGACCTCCAATGCTTTTGGAACTGTCATGTGTGATTTCCATTAACAGGACTCTATTTGCAACTTCAGCTAAGTGCATTGACTAAGCACCGTTTCAGACATCAAAGTGAGCTTGCAAGAACTTTCACATCTGAATAAATAGATGAAACACTCATTTCGGCAATAATACAGAAGTGGCAATTAAACAGGAGCCAGATGACAAAACCAGAGAAGCATTTTGATCTGCATAAGTGACTGCAGAGTGATTTATTACTCCATTCAAATGTGAAGAATGCAAGTTTTGATTGGCACTTCAAGGGAACGTAGCTTGGTGAAATTGAGCTAATGAATAGATGAAGTGCCACGGTGTAGAGTGAAAGTTTGCCATGTGTGTGCATGTTTTGCGTCTGTCTTTATGTATTCAGTGCACCACCCAAGTTGACAATCAATACGGCTCAAAGGGAGACAGCTTGCACCTCGACAGGAAAGAGACGCGACCCTTGACTCTGTTTAAGAAGAGGTCAGATTGCGATAAGAGTTGTTAAATTATAAACACTTGCTGCTCTCATTGCATTCATGCCTTTATGAATTAAATTGGTGGTAAATGACAAGGAGCATGAGATACTTACAAACAGGCCTATAAACACAATAAATCGCTCATTTAATTCACTCTCGATGCAAATATAAAAATGATAACCAAATTTGTTCTCAAAGATACACATAGTAAAGTCCAGAATTCAGAGACCACTTTTTTTTAGCAGACAGTAGGCAGAACAGTGTAGAAAATTATGAAAGTTTCGATATCATATGAAGATATTTTGAAATTCTGCATTATTTCTGTAATTTTTTTTTTTTTTGCTGATCATTTGTAATAGTAAAAAGTATTCAGTTAGAAAAATAGAAGACTTTTCAACTCCACTGTATACAACTTAAATGTAAAATAAAAATGTACATAGCTTAAATATAAATATTTAATATTAAAAACCTAAAGTATATACATTTATAAATATATAAACTATATTTACACAACTATAATATATAAACATAACTATAATCTAATCTAATTGTATGTAGAGTTTACATATGTCTACATATAAATATATTGTAAATACAAATATATTGTAAAATAATATAAATTTATATATATATATAAATAATACATAAAAACTGCTTATATAATACATATCATATATATATCATTGTTTTAAAATGCTAACAAGCAACAGGCTGAATGTGCTGACTTGAATGTTAGGTATTCTGTAAGATAATTAAAATCCTTTGAGGGCCTGGTACATGTGTTGATCTGGCTGTATAATTGGGCAAAATGTTTATGGAGGAGGAGTGTTTAGTTTATTGGCAAATCACTGAAACTAAACAGATATGCCCTCTTAGATTGTTCCTGCTGCTCACCCCTTACCTGATAACTGCATTCACAAGCAATGGGAGACATGCCATGGATCTGACTCCATTAACAGGAAAGAGAGGGGAGGGGATGAGGGTGGTATATGGAGTATAGGAGTGTATGGAAAGCATGAGGAGCCATTTGAAGTCTTTGCTTATTTTTTTGTGTAATAGCCGTGGACCAAAGATCTCCCTGGAAAAGAGTTCTTCAAAGGCCAAGGGATTAGCGATTGTACGTCCCATTTAGAGCAGCTTGAGATATGGCAAAGCCCCAGACCCTTTTGAGTGGGAGCCTCACTGGATGCTGAATAACAAGAAAATGACTAGAAAAGAACCTTCAGAGCATTCAGCCAAAAAGCTGAATTCTGAATTGAACCTTCTCAGCTTCTATTCATGGGCTTTTTGGCTTAATGCTCTGATTGGTAAAGAAAAAACACATTGGAGCTGAGGAAAAGAAGCAATTGTTAATGTGAAGTTGTAAAAACATCATTATTTAACAGCAAAAAAAAAAAAACTGCACTATTTTATTATGCATGCATTAGTGGTGGGGATTTTGCATTGACATGTTTCTGCATGTTAAATCATTATACCATGTGGTGGCTACAAGTGACTGCATTTATCAGTGATTCTTTGAATCATTCATTAACCGATTCATTCAAAACTATTAATTAATTCATCAACATAACACCACGTATTCTACTTGCTAAAATAAATATAAAATAAAAAATAAATATATTACCGAAATTAGTACTTTTATTCATCAAGGATGCATCAAAATTTATCAAAAGTGACAGTAAAGACTACTAGAATATTACAAAAAAATAAAAAATAAAAATAAAAAATTAAGAATCCTGAAAATAAAATGCATCATGGTTTTCACAAAAATATTAAGTGACACAACATATAATGTACTAACTATAATGTATTATTAATTAATTAATTAATTTGTTTATTTATATTTTATTTTTTTTGCAATACAAAACCAGTTAAAAGTTTGGACTAAGTGTGGAAGCATGATCTTAAGACTATATCTATTTTTATGCTTAAATCAAATGCCTAAATCCCAACTCTCCTCAATAAGCCGCATGGTTTGAGGTATGATTCACGTCTGTAGCGCAAATTGTTCAGGACAAGTACTCACAAAAGTTTAATACTTATCGTTAGAGGTTTGTTCAAATCCCTAACCCTAAGTTTGAGCAATAATAATAGTTATGCTTGCCTAATTATTGGCAATGCAGCACAATGCCAATAGTCAGCAGGCCTCATAACTGAAACAAGACCTGCAATTTTGTAACAGCTATGCATTAATCACTCGGCAATCAATGCTCTTTTCCAAGGACGCTGTAAAAACAAAATTTAGAGCCAAATGTAGGCCTACTTTAAACTGTTTGAGCAAAGGTAGCTCAATTATTACTTTGCAGAAGAGCCACTTAGAAAATGAAAGTTAGAAAGTAAATACTAAAAGAAGACCGTAAAATTTCTCAGCATGTGACTGGTTTTAATATGTGCTGTTTCTTCTAATGCACCATCACATTATCAAGCCTCCAGCGTCTCGGCTAATAGTTTTTTGTTCTTTGGCCTATTGTGCATATCATTCCTCAGTGGAGAATTGAGAGAGATAGACGAAGCAGAGCACAGACTGGGAAACCGCGAAGCCTGCTGAGTTTACGATGTCTCGGCACTGTCTTTAATGAGCCTGTAAAACGCCACGGTTGCAGGACTTCCTTGGGAGTGGAGTGAGGGCTGAACTGCTGATTACTTCTGCTATCAACGTGCCAAATCTGAGCCGTACACATCAAACGCTCACTCAGCGCAGAATGTTCTCTAAGAGCTCGAAATAAAAGTCGTACCCTTGTGGGAGACTCACAAATATGTTAGGGATCCCTGAGAATTGGAGACTGTTGCGTTGATTGTAACATAACTTTCAGTCCGGAATGAATGTAATGTCATTTTCGATTAGTTCACTTGCGTCTTCTGTAAAAATGCAAGCCAAATGCCTTCAAATTGCATTCAAGTATTTTAATGTCCGCTTTGAACTTTGGATCTCTGCAGAAGTCTGGTGGCACAGCAAGATATTGAGTTTGAATAATACGCACAATGTGTTAAGTGTGTGTGTTCTTGTCTCTTATAAATGTCGTCTCTATTTATGCCTGTTTCGTATATTGAGTTTGGCTCAGATCACAGCAGAAAGCTTCGCTTTGTTAAACAAACATCGCGCTCGTGTTTATCATTCTTGGGGAAATGTCTTTGAGAGCAAAGAGAGATGCGGGGCTTGGGGAAGAGCTGGACGTGTGGACGTCACTTGTGTTGCTTTCACTGACATCAGTCAACATTAGGAGATCTCCCCTGGAGCCAGAACCTGCAGAGTGACAACCGCCTCACTGATAGAGCTGAACTTCACAGCCGCTTTGGCACCAGCACTGTATCTACTGAGCTATTATTGAAATATTACCGAAATTCTGCTGGAGTTAAAGACCTTACATTGTTGTTTTACACCCTAATTAGTTAATATCTTACAATTGCAAATTTATTTGTCATTTTGATTTTATATCATTCAGTGTGACTTTCATATTTTAAACTCTATAAGAAATAAAGTCACTTTTGAAGATATAAAATCACGATTACAAGAAATAAAGTTGCATTTGTGAGATATAAAATAATAATAAAAAATTACCTTTTCTATTTAGAGCTTCCATAGTTTTCAATTCTATTTGTCTGTAAATAAACAAAAATAACATGTTATTTGAAAAAGTAACTAAAATAAAAATTCTAAAAGTAAAAATTGTCTTAGCAACTAGACATTCATCGTATTCTTATATGATAAGATTAATGTTAAATGGATAGTTCACCCAAAAATGAACATTTTGTCATCATTTACTCTCAAACTCAAGTTGTTCTAAGTTTCTTTCATAAAGAAGAAGATATTGTGAAGAATGTTGGTAACAAACAGTCGCTGGTAGCCATTGACTTCCATAGTATGGAAAAAAATGCTATGGAAGTCAATGGCTACCAGCAACTGTTTGGTTACCAACATTCTTCACAATATCTTCTTTTGTGCTCAACAGAAGAAAGAAACTCATACAAGTTTGGAACAACTTGAGGGTGAGTAAATGATGACAGAATTTTCATTTTTGGGTGAACTCTCCCTTTAAGTGTGTTTTGCATTGCATTTGTAAGTGTGTGTGTGTGTGTGTGTGTGTGTGTGTGGTTTGAGCTAGTGTGAGTCTCCTGACTCAAAATAAGATGTTAGGACCAATTATGGAATATGGAAGCAAACGACAGCATTTTGTAGAATTGAAAACACAGTGTTCTTGGCTTGGCCAAGAGGATTTCATTCGTCCCTGACTTTTACTGTTCCCTTTTGCACAGCAACAAGGGCTTCATCAAAAAAAAAAAAAATTTTTAAACCGTGATTCATCTTTTGGCCTGTTAATCTAAAACATCTTAATAATTGATCATTTTCTATTACATTTTGGCTAATCAGACGATACAGCAACTTTTGTTCTTCCATGTGCTATTGATAAATGTGGTATCACATAGATTTTGCAATGTGAACATTGGCATTATTCTACTTCATTGGACTTTTTGTCATGCATTTAACTACACAATCATGCTATAATATCATAATCCTAGGTCATAATCATGCTTATATCCTGGAGTTTGTCTCAGTGATGATAAGGGACCAAAGAAAACATGGTTTAAGTAAGCAGAGTGATTTAGAGACACAAACTCTGTTCTTTGTCTTGCTTCACAAGTGTCCTGAGACATGTGCTTATGGGTGCTTGAGTCAGCACTTCTCATTCTTTGCTCTTGTGTATGCATCAACATTCAACATCATGCTACTTATGTACAAGCTAAAAAATATATATATATATATTTTTGCCATTTCAGTTGGTTACACTGCACAGAAATTGCACACTTCAACTTTAAGATGGACATTTTGGTGATGGTACCATGAGGCATCGCTCACCATGTAAAAAATCTTGAGACTACATTAAAAAATACATATAATACAGTAACATATTGCAAACCAAAACTAAAGCATTCTTTCACTATAATACGTTCAAGTTAAAGTTAAAGTCTCCAGTAAGGCTGAACCTCAAAAACCAAATTGCATCCCACACCTGGAACTATCTGAATCTAATTCCAGACCAGTGGCTCATTGGTCTTCCTTCAGCTGAGTTGTGCAGATTACAGATGAGTGATTAGAGTCTTGAGGTTTGCTGTTTGTTCTTATGAGGCACAGGGTTTTGTCTTGGGTTGATCAAAGGCATTTGTCTGAGTCAACTCATACTAACTGGTAGCAGCAATTTACCCCCACCACCTTGTGCATGCAGCACGTCTTTAAAACTGTCTTCCTCAATTTCCTTTAAAAATGCTGTCTAATAATAACAAAAGCACAATATTTTAGGGTCAAATGTGGAGATCACATGGAAATAGATGCTTTCAACCTATCCTGTCCCCACTTGAGAACCCATTAGTGTTGCAACCCTCAACAAGCACAAAAAAGGAAAACCCTCAAGTAATGGACCATCTGTTGTGCTTTTCCTTGTGCCGAGTTACAGTTCTGTTCTTTACAGTGTCTTCTTACACTTCTAATTTTTTTTCTTGCTGATGTGAAGGACTTTCATATAAAATTTCCGTTTGGGCAGATTCAGCCAGAATTTCCAACGACACATTACACAATTGCAATAATCCATTATATGGAATAAAACTGATGCTCATACAAGAGATGCTACAGATGGGACTCTTACTTTTTCTTACATTCTAGAACTCATGCGTTTCCATGGCTGCACATCAATAATAAATCTGTAAAGGACTTTCCAATACCTATGTATTACCTATCTTACCCATTATCTATCTAAAAAGAGTAATCCCAGTTCTGCAGTACATTTTTATGTCATATACTGTACAGTTTGGTTAAAAAGTATGAGACCACATTGAAAATTTTGAATTCAAAATCGTTAAACCTTCAAATAAATAGCTTAAGGATCATTTAATTATACTGGAACTAAACTGACAAAAAAATAATTATAAATACAAATAAATAATTTTATTACTTTTGTTTTGAGCAGATCTTGCAAAATGTTCCTAATTTTCAAACAATGTTTATATTTATGTTTAATAATTTAAAATAATTTACAATTTATTTATGAATTGTTATATCAATTATTGAATTATATTTTATACAACACAAAATTATAATTATATATTTATATGAAATGCCTTTTTCATTTCAAAATGTTTCAAACATAGCATGTTTTCTAATGAATATTGTTTTAATTTGTGATCAATTGAAAAGTTTTTCCTGTGTCACTTTCCATCCTATTACTTTTTTTTTTCTTTTTTTTTTTTATACTACCCCTTCAAATAACAAAAGCCAGTTCCTAATGACATCATCCTCCAGGAAGTGACATCAGTTTGGAGGGAAGTCAACAGAACAAACATAGCAAGTATTAGCAATGGATCTGATAAATCCTATTATGTTTTGTGATATTAGATGGTTTGTGTCACTCTAAAACATCCATCCTGTTTCATTAAGTTGCAGAAATCACTTTGACAATAGCAAAATGTCAAAACAGTTGCTTCAAGCTGCCATCCTTATAAGATAACTGTCGGCCCCTCTACCACTTTATTTCCATCCTTCAATAAATTCATTTAATCTGCATGTTTAGACCACATGAAGCACATTTTTTGGCTACCTGGCAAAATATTTGGTATAAACTGAAAACTGAGTCTTAATCTTTTAATCTTAACCGTTTACAAAAAGGAAAAAACTGTATTCTATCCACTCGGCCTTCTGGATGTTCCTCGGCCCTGAGCATTAGCCACAGTTTGTTTGTTTAGAGAGGAACCACATTCTCGCTGCACAGCTGTACTCCCGTCCACCACAGGGTCAGCAGCCACTCTCTGATTGGCTGCAGCTCCATCTCAATTGCAAAGAAAACATGGTTGTCTTCCAGAGGAGCAGTAACTCTGATAATCATAATTGATGGGAGAGTCTAGCTCAATCAAATATAGTCTTAACCCTTCCACCTCTGAGTAATCATAGGCCCGAGATTAGAAAATACTAATTAAGCAACAGTTTTTGGAGTGGCTTGTTTGATTTATCTTGTCTAGCATTAGGCATTTTAATAGAATTACATGATATGCTGATTAATTAATTGTATTAGAGCATATCAATATTTGCTGAGAAAAGTGGGTAATAGTTTAGAAGCATTATTATGACATTACATGGATCTTTAGATTTAATTTTAATTTAATATACTGAGCATGAAAGAAACAATCCATTTTGCATAGCCTGATGGTCAGATAATTTGTTCAAATTAGTTGACATATATATTTTTAAATGCAGTAAATTAACGTTTTAAATTGCCAACATTTTGCAATAATCTCAAAACGTATGTTTCACAGTGATATATTGGTACTGTACATTGATATAATTGTTAGCTAAATTAAATAAATTTATGTTGAAGCACTAAAATGTAAATAAAAAACTAAACCTGAACTATAACTAAAATAAAATTAATTAAAGCTAAAAAATAATGACAAAATAATATAAAGCTACTATAAAATTAATGCACAATTAAAATAAGAACTGTAAAATTAAAAATAAAGCTAATTCTTAATATCAATAAAAACAACAACTGGTTCATTGTACTGTGCAAGTCTTGGGTCCACGATGATGCTCAGCTTTTGCACAAACAGATTTTTATTTGTTTAGCTGAACATCATGCACTTCACCCTTAAGCTATTAAAACAAACAAGGTTCTCATCAGTACTAACTAACATTAACGATTCAAACACTAACAATTCGTGACATTACACAAACAAACTCATAAATTGAAAATACACTCTTCCCTGAATATAACAGAAACATTTGCACAACATCCTTTAAAAACTGATATCAAGAATTAACAATGAACTAAGCCTGCATTGCATCATAATCAACTGCCACCACAGCCCAGTCCTTCTCTTGAGTCTAATCTTCTCAATGAATCAGTTGATTCAGTTCAGAAAACAGGATGATTCATTCCCAGTTCAGCGGTTCTTGACAATTTGATGTTATCTGAAGTGCCAGTTGCAGATCGTTTTCAACCTTATCTGCTTGCATTACCAGAAATGGTGACTTTGTACAATGAAAGTGTCAAATATGATATGACATCCACTATTTCCCTTGCTTATGTTCTAGTGAGTATGATGGATTGCTTTCTTCCCTAAAGGTCTGCTTGGCAGATCACATTGTCAGATTGTAGCCCACTGTAAAACGTACATTTACTTTGACAGGTAAATCGTATATTTCACATCTTTTAGCACAGCTCTGGATTTTGTATTTGTTTTCCATAATCTTTGAAGCTCCACCAACTGTGATGGGTTTACAGATGATAAAGCCATAACCAAAAGCCCAGTAGGCCTACAATCGTAAATTTAGCTCACCAAAATCCTCTTTGGCTTGTTTATGAATTCTACGGGACGGAAGCTAATTCTGGTGTTTAATCCATCAGGGAACAATTTACAATAAAATTGGCAGTTTTATAGGGGGAAAATGTCGTTTTTAAAATATAATGATGAACCATGACATTGAATAAGAATTTATAGATGCAGAAGACCGGGGCTAGTTGTCACATGTAATGCTCTCTCAGTTTGATGTTTCACTTGAAATATTGACTACAAAAAAGCTAATTTCCATGGTTATGGTCCAGGAAAGATGCAATTAATTTTAAAATGTAGTTTTATTTTTCAAAGCCACATACGCTTCTACAGTATATCATCATATTTGTGGCGTTTTATTTTTTATTTTTTTCAACATGATGCGCCAGTAGGTGGAGACAAAACAGTGGTTCATTCACCAGCGAAAAAGTGAATTTATTATGAGTGAGTTATTGAATCATTCAACCGATTCATTCAAAATGATTCAGGAACAAAATACCACTACTGCGTGTTGATCGGAGACGCGTACGATTCAGATTCGGATTTGTATGAAACTTTTTTTGAGCTGGCGCAGCAAAAAACACACAAATAACCGGAAATAGTGTGTCTAAAAAAAATGTAAGTTATTCAATCTAACTTCTAGTATGTTAAAATGTTGTATAAAAACAATGCCGCATTCATCCTTGACACGCTGCTATTCAGAAATACAGGAATTTTGATTGTGCGATTTTGTTTAATTGTTTAACAGGAAATTAAAAACAATTCACGAAACAGTAAAAATGCAATTTATGCAATGGATCCTTTTCAAATTTCAGAAGCAGAAGTCATCAGAGTTGGGTAAACTTGTAGTGATGAATGTAAACAACAACAAATCAAATCAACATGAAATTAAACACACACACACATTAGACATTTGACCTAAATCCTAACTTACTGACATGACATATAGTCCTTCTTCATGTGACAACTAGCCCCGGTGTCTTTATACAGTGTCAGTCTTGTTGTAGACATCAGTATCTGGTTGTGTGTGTGTGTGTGTCAGTGGGAAGAATCCATGCAAACGTCAGTGTTGTGAAGTCTCCAGTGGATGTGGCAGTGGGGCGACTCTCTGTAACCATGCTGATAGAATTAGCAAAAGGATATTCTCAGAACGGGGTTATTTTTGGGGCATTCAGTACAAGAGAATAGAGACTAGTTCTTTGAAAGCCTCTCTGTGTGTATAGATTCTGTTTGACCTCACTCTGAATGTTTGAGCAACTGAGTTATAGTGTAAAGAGAAAACTGGAGATATTCCAGACTCTACACGTATGTATATGAACATACACATAGGGCTTTCCCTTTGACATCAGGCTAAACACTTTAGTCATTGAGGGACACATAACATCCCACTCTTTCCTTTTCTGAGTATCCGGACTCACTCTGGACACTGCCTGTGTGATGAATGTTAATCATGGTACAAAAACATATGATGCATTATTGATGATAAATGAGTGTCTAATTGCTGTCTGAGGAAACAACTTGTTGTTGTAGTATCATGTGATTCTGAGAGCATGATAATACTATTCACAAATTAATTTAGCATGTTTAGCTGTCAGAAGGACAAGCTGGAAATATCCCTGTCCAGGCTGTTTTTTATGTGCACATTCCTGTCCCGCCACCGGCACACTGTCATAATGGATTAGTGGCTCAATGCCACCATAAACAGCCCAACCATCAACACAGTCTTTTTTATGCACTGTTAGTTTCCCATTTACAATAAACTGACACTCTGAGACCCTTTTGAAAAGATCTAGCCAAGGATGCCTGTTGTAAATTCTATGATAATTTGGAACCAATCCTAAAGGGACTTTTCTTGAAGAGTTTCAATGTAGTACAAAACAAAACTAGATTGTTTTGGACACATAGTTCCCAATAGGAGCATTATATATTTCTAAATTCTCTATATTTCTAAATAGGATGACATACCCCCATAGAACATTAGAAAGCAATCTTTAAACTCATTTAGCCTGTGTATATTTTTAACATTCTTGTAGCTTTATTCTAACACTATTAGCTATACAAACTTTACAGTACTAAAGGGTTAGTTTAACCTAAAATGAAAGAGAGTAAATGATTAAAAAAATATTAATAAAAACTACAGTAGTATCTCAATGATACTAAAATAACACTGGCAGTGAATAAGACCCAAAGTGTGTGTATGCGTTCACTTAAAGGGGTCATATGATGCGATGAGGCGGGGCATAGAGGACCTACAATAATGTACAGTATTTTAAAAATAATGTGTTTTTTGAGCATTAAAGCATGTCAACATATTCTGTTACACCAAATACACCAAATAATGATCTTTAAAATAGCATCATATGACCCCTTTAATTCTATATATATTTAATAGGGATGCACCGTAATGAAAATTCTGGGCCGTAACCGAAAATTCTGGATGCACTTGGCTGAAAACCGAAACCAAAAATGCTTTTTAATTATAATTTATTATTTTATTAAATTATATAAAATAATATTGTAAGACTTTTTAATTTAACTCAATTTTAATTATACTGAATTTTAAAAATACAAGCCAATAATACACTTTAATTGAAAGTAAAACAATAAAATATGAATATTAAATATCAATATATTCTTTTTATTCAGTTCCATGCACCAGAATCAGATTTAACTGAATTATACAAATGTATAGTCCTACAAAGCTGTTATTATCATAGCATGTGAGCACAGCATAGAGGGTAGCGTCATTTTACCAGTGTTGCCCAGTACAGCTGTCAATATGGCATTCAAAAAAGACCAAAAATAGCACTTTGCTTCCTGCACTCACTGAATGTGACATCTGCGTCTACGTCTGCATCTGTCTAACATGACGTCTGCGTTTGCAGCTCACTCGTTCGTATGCCTGAACGTGCCGTCTACGCCTCGTCAGCATCTTAAATGGAATTAAATAAATAAATGCATTTCAGTGCTATTACTATTATAGTGTTCATCCTTACTATTAAATAATCAGTGACTGTCATTTATGACTTCACTTAGATTTTATATGATGAGTGGGTGGACAAAATGAAAAGGCAGGTGGAAAAATCAATATGCCGCTTTAGAAAAGTGTAGAAATTGTGGAGCAAGTATAGACTCACCACTAATTTTATCCATCTGCTTTATTTTAAAAGCGAGATGTGTGAGATGTTTGTTGCAGGAATGATTACCTGCGGATCAGCCCTGCTTCTGCTCACTATGGTCTCGTTCAAGCCACAATTTAGTACAGTTGGTCCTAGTATTAACACAAACCTTCAACTCAGGAAGTCCTTGTTACTAAAGCAGGCCTGCTAAATTGAGCTCAAATCTAGTCATGTTAATCATGTTAGTCATGTTATTTGTTGTGTTCTTTGACCCTGAGTTTCTGTCTAACCACACAGTGTCACACTGAGGCATGAAAGGTCACGTTTGTCCGGTCAGCAGTGAGGCATGCTGGGGTATTAAAGTGGAAAGATAACATGATAAAATTGAACTAGGCAACATACAGGGGTCTATATAAATATCTTGTCTTCTGAGCCATATTTCTCACACCTACAGATTTACGAAATCATAACCATAAAAGGATGTTCAAAACTTAATATCCTGGAATATTAATAAATTGAAGGGGGAAAAAAAGGCTCTGTAGCTGGAACATTTTCATTGTTTTCCCAATAAAACCTAAAGCAGACTTTGTTTGCAAACATTAAACACTACATTATAAACAGAATAAAAAATATTTATGGAATAAATGTTTTTAGAATGATGTTATATTTGTGAAGACTTCGCAATGGTGCAGGATAAACACTTTTTTTTTTTGTTATGGGATGTTGTAAAGTTGAGCAATGCTAAAACAATGGCAAATCTGAAAGCTTAGACAGTTTCATGTATTACTTGAAATGAATGCAGTAGATGACTGAAACATGTAATTAAGTTCAGAATGACTTTTATTTTCGTAATTCTGACTTTTTTTCTCTGAATTCTGAGTTTACATCTCAGAATTATACCATAATTATACTATACCAAATCATAACGCCGAATCTGCTTGTCCGACAAACAAACCAGACAGGAGAGTTAATTGAAGGTGCAGTAGGACAAAAAAGTATTTTGTATTTCAAATATGTATTTTAAACACATGTATCTGAAATACTGCCCATCCCTGATTACTACAATACATCATGAGTCATTCACCAGTGAGAAAACTTTGTAGTAGTACAGTTAGTATCAGTACTACAATACCAAAGAAGGAAGGAAGGTCAGTTTGTTGTTGTTTGCCTGCCAATCTCGCTCTGTCTGCACAGCGCACGTGAAGGCGCTGATGACGTATCTTGTCTGCGCGAACAGGGTGCGCAGAGGTATGCAAATACATATGTTGACAGGCAGGTAGGAAAGCCTATCATAATGTTACATTTTGATTGGACGAACATTTCTTAGTCCTACGCCTTCCACAGAATAAATAAATACATATAAATAAATTTAGACCACTTAATGATTGCTATCGGGATGTGAAGAGACTTTCAACCAGCATAACAAAAAATGTTTCTGAAGACAATCACCTATTGCACTTTTAACATCAGTGGACTTGAACTTGAAAAATGGTGTGTATTGACGTCTTTCCATGGTTGAAACAAGATACCTTCTAATGTTCATTCAAGTTTATTTTTTCATACAACTAGTAAAGAGGAAGAGATAATCGGGGCGCTACAGCGACAGACACATTAAAGAGCCACAAAATGGTATTTATTGTTTGAATTTCTTAAGAAATGACAAAATTCGAAAGCTGGGACTTTGTTTCATACCAAAAGTGACCTGCTCTGTTTTGTCTGTTGGCACATTTTGTGTCCTCTTTGCTCCGCGATGTATTTTTAACTGCGTGAGAACGTGATGTGTGGTGTGAGAGCTCCATGGCTTGTCAGACGTAGCAACCTGGTAGCAACAGTAACAAAGGGGGTGGGTCTTTGCAAAGGGTCAGTTCTGGCCAGTCTATGGTTCTGACTTTTTTTCCCGCCTCAGAAATGAGAGTTTAAATTGCGCATTTCTGAAAAAGAAGTCAGAATTGTGAGAGATAAACTATATATTTTTAAACAGGCTTCCATATCATTGTGTTCTCTTTAAGATTCCATTATTTTTCATTTTATGAATATGGAAGTACAGTAATAGCAGCCATTTTTGTTTTTTCAGCCATTTTAACTTAAAATTGCTTGTTAAAAATGCAAAATAACCATATTTATTTTTGAGGTGGTGACTAGATGCCAGAAGCTAAAATTATTTCATTCACTAATTAATTTTTTATCTATTCATTCATTTGATTAATTTACTTATTTCTTTGAAAATTTATTTATTGATACATACTGCATTTTGTTTTAGCAAAAAAATACAGTATGCAGTATACAGCGTACTGTAGGCCTATACTGTGCAGTATGCAGTAAGCATACTTTACAATTCACATACTATTTACAAACTACACACATACTAAATGTAGCCAGTATGTACAGTATAGTCAAGTCACCTTGCACTTTATATAATACAGATTGTGTCAAAGCAGCTTTACAGTGTCAAACAGGAGAATAGTGTGTCGATAATGTTGAAGGACAATAGCAAACAGTCCATTTTTCAGTTAAAGTCAGTTCATTGTTGATTCAGTGATGTCATCATCCAACTCAGTTAAGTTCTCTTCAAATAGTGTCTGTGCAATCAAGCTGACAATATTGCCAGAAATTAAGTGTCCCCAACTAAGCAAGACAAAGGCGACAGTGGCAAGGAACCAAAACTCCATTGGTGTAGTATA
>NW_015646846.1:561235-567011 GCF_001515625.1 Sinocyclocheilus rhinocerous | reverse complement strand
TGAACGCGCTGATGACGTATCCTGTCTGCGCGAACAGGGTGCGCAGAGGTATGCAAATACATATGTTGACAGGCAGGTAGGAAAGCCTATCATAATGTTACATTTTGATTGGACGAACATTTCTTAGTCCTACGCCTTCCACAGAATAAATAAATACATATAAATAAATTTAGACCACTTAATGATTGCTATCGGGATGTGAAGAGACTTTCAACCAGCATAACAAAAAATGTTTCTGAAGACAATCACCTATTGCACTTTTAACATCAGTGGACTTGAATTTGAAAAATGGTGTGTATTGACGTCTTTCCATGGTTGAAACAAGATACCTTCTAATGTTCATTCAAGTTTATTTTTTCATACAACTAGTAAAGAGGAAGAGATAATCGGGGCGCTACAGCGACAGACACATTAAAGAGCCACAAAATGGTATTTATTGTTTGAATTTCTTAAGAAATGACAAAATTCGAAAGCTGGGACTTTGTTTCATACCAAAAGTGACCTGCTCTGTTTTGTCTGTTGGCACATTTTGTGTCCTCTTTGCTCCGCGATGTATTTTTAACTGCGTGAGAACGTGATGTGTGGTGTGAGAGCTCCATGGCTTGTCAGACGTAGCAACCTGGTAGCAACAGTAACAAAGGGGGTGGGTCTTTGCAAAGGGTCAGTTCTGGCCAGTCTATGGTTCTGACTTTTTTTCCCCCCTCAGAAATGAGAGTTTAAATTGCGCATTTCTGAAAAAGAAGTCAGAATTGTGAGAGATAAACTATATATTTTTAAACAGGCTTCCATATCATTGTGTTCTCTTTAAGATTCCATTATTTTTCATTTTATGAATATGGAAGTACAGTAATAGCAGCCATTTTTGTTTTTTCAGCCATTTTAACTTAAAATTGCTTGTTAAAAATGCAAAATAACCATATTTATTTTTGAGGTGGTGACTAGATGCCAGAAGCTAAAATTATTTCATTCACTAATTAATTTTTTATCTATTCATTCATTTGATTAATTTACTTATTTCTTTGAAAATGTATTTATTGATACATACTGCATTTTGTTTTAGCAAAAAAATACAGTATGCAGTATACAGCGTACTGTAGGCCTATACTGTGCAGTATGCAGTAAGCATACTTTACAATTCACATACTATTTACAAACTACACACATACTAAATGTAGCCAGTATGTACAGTATAGTCAAGTCACCTTGCACTTTATATAATACAGATTGTGTCAAAGCAGCTTTACAGTGTCAAACAGGAGAACAGTGTGTCGATAATGTTGAAGGACAATAGCAAACAGTCCATTTTTCAGTTAAAGTCAGTTCATTGTTGATTCAGTGATGTCATCATCCAACTCAGTTAAGTTCTCTTCATTTTTCCAGCTAAAGTCAGTTCATTGATGATTCATTGATGAGTGTCTGTGCAATCAGTCAAGTGTCCCCAACTAAGCAAGACAAAGGCGACAGTGGCAAGGAACCAAAACTCCATTGGTGTAGTATAGTATACAGTTTATATATATATATATATATATATACACACCAGAAGTAGTGTAGTAGTATGCTAACATACTGTATGTACTGTATGTGTAAGGTCTCAGCTGAAGACAGACACCTGGCCACCTGTGCTTGAATCAGGGTTTTTCTGCTTGTCAAAACAGACAGCAAGTTTGCAGATTTTTTTTATAAGGGCGGAAAACCTTTCGTGTATATACCACACAGATTTTATGGAAAAGATTCCTAAAGGACCCAAGATGCAGCCTGTCAGAAATGTTACTGAATATCCTGCTAAAACGCATACAGAAGATTAGTATCACTATTATCATGTAAAAGATGAAAGTAATCAAGATACACATTCCCGTTCGCCCTCACAAAGAAAAACAGCTTCCCACTGGAGGTCATCTACCCCGTCAGACCTAATTTGACATGATTTGTCGTAAAATGGTGCGGTGACCCTGAAAAGCACTAAAGTGAACAGTATTCACTACAGTTAAAGATGAACACTGCTCTTCTTTTCTCCAAACTTGTATCCTAAAGCTGCCAAAATGAATAAAGCAAAAGACAGTCAAAATAATTGACTCGTGGCAGACTCGTAATTTAAGTATTAAACCTGAGTGTGTAACCTGTCCTGCACCATTTGTGCTGTGAACATGACTGATAACTCAAACTGTGTGACTTAATGGTTCCTTTCAAAGCGACTAGGTCTAGTATTTTTTTTTTATGTGCAGATGATAAACTGGGTGAAAAAATCCTTACATTTATGGAGGCACTCAAGCAATATCACATATTCTTTTGACTTGGACTAGTTTGCAATCATCCAGCCGTAGCAACATCATATTAACTGCATAGCAATGCCCTGGTAATCAGCCACACCACCTTTATATAAATGTTGATATCACCCTTTGCAAAAGCATCACTGACATTTTCTTCACTGATATGTTTGCACTGGAAAATAATACTTCTTAATAAAGGTCTTTTTGACTTTTTTTGGTAAAAATATTTGAAAATACTTGAAAAAGGGAAAGAAAATACTTTAGAAAAACGCTGCATAAGATATTTTACTTTTACTTTACTTTTAGTCATTTAGCAGACGCTTTTATCCAAAGTGACTTACAAATAAGAAAAAGTAATTAAAACTAAAAGCTAAAACTCTAGCTGATTGACTGCTTCTCACAAAGACTATTTCTTTACACTGTTTTGCTGGCGCTTGAACACACTTTCCTGTTTATCCCAACAAATGGCCAAGCAAAGCGCAGACACTGACAAGGTACGCGATACAGTACGAGACCAAACGCCATTTCAGCACGTCTCCACAGATTAAGACTGTATATAGAATATAAGTGTAGTTTGTCTTAGTGCACTTCAGCTGTATATATATATATATGCCAGTGCAGTAAGACAAAATATAAGTCTTAAATAAAAGTATTAAATTAAAGATACGTTATCGGACAACAAGCTTCTCAAATAAATTATCTTGTTTCAAGGATTTTTAGATGAAACTATGGGATAAGAATATAAAATAAAAAAAGTGATTTTTTTTTGCAGAGTGGAACAGACAAAAATGTACACTGCATGTATTTATTAATTTTAATTTATTTATGCATTTTTTTAAGAAATCAATGTTTTTATTCTGCAAGGATACATTAAATTAATCAAAAGTGACAGTAAACACATTTATAATGTTACAAATTTACATAATACAAATTTTTTTTGCAAATAAATGTTTTAAATTGAAATATTTCCTGATATATCTGTTTATTAATCAAATAAATGCAGCCTTGGTAAGCGTAAGAGGCTTACTTAAAACATTAAAACATTTTACCAATCCTAAACTTTTTAACAGTATAGTATATACATATACCATTGTGTATGATAAACAATATATGTATATTTTTTGCAGATCTCATGGTCAGTTCACATGCTTTTCCCAACCTCTGAATGACACTTTGGTCAGTATATGATGAATTCCTGACTTTCTGAACAAAATGCTGAACTGGAGCCAACACTTCTTTTGAGCCCTGTTTTCAGAAACCTGTCAGTAACGTATCTCCATAACTTATTCATTGTCTGTAATTAATTGCAGAAAACTATTAATGATAAAATCTCTCAGAGGTCTTGGAATTAAAAATAATCTTTGGGGTTTCCGGGCCTATAGCAGTGGACGTTTCCAAGAGGGAAAACAGAACTCAAGTTACACAGCCACTAAAATCTGACCATCATACATAATGCAGAATGACACAGCTATTTCTGACAGTCTTAAACCCTGTTTATAATGAGAGTGAGAAACATGACACAATAAGACTATAACATTCCCATTATAATTCATGAAGTTGTCTACACCGCAGACCGCTTTCCTGCAATGGAAACATGCGGCAAACCTCAGATTCCAAGATCGTTTGAACACAATCAAATGTGTTAAAAAGGCTAAACATTGACAGCGATTTTCCAGTGTGTTTGTTTGAGTTGTTTTACTCTGTTACAGTTACATAGTTCACCCAAAAATGAAAATTATGTCATCATTTACTCATTCGTGTGTCATTCCAAACCCATAAGACTCTAAAAAGGAGAAATTTATAGCACAATGTTCAACTGGTGAAAGTGAAGGCTGTGACCGCATCTGTCAAGCAGGACTTTCATTAAAAAATGTCAGTCTGTTCCTCACAGCTTGTTTATTTTCATATAAAAATACGGCATGCAGTTGCATCAAACAATGGTATAAACATCATTCAATGTAAATTGTGATAATCGTAATTACAATTTCAAGGGTATAATCGACAATTATGATTTTTGTCATAATCGTGCAGCCCTAAGTTATATACTGTATGTTATATAATTAAAATGAAGATGGAAAATATAAAAATAAATACTGATTCAAAATCATAATAAAAACTGTAGTAGTATCTCAATGATACTAAAATAACACTGCTTCTTTCATATTCCACAGAAGAAAGAAATTCATACAGTTTGAAAACGACATTATAGTGAGTAAATGATGATAGAGTTTTCCTTTTTGGCTGCACTAACCTATTTAGAAAGGTACATTTCCTGCTTTTAAACACATTTGTCTTGGCTTTTGAACATTTCTACAGTATCTTTCAAACTAAATTGTACGGTCCATTAACTAAACATTTTTCTTGCATATTTCCCTTTCTGTTTAGAAAGAGACGTGAGAATCCTCTCGTCTATTATGCTCAGTAATCCTCGTTAGGAAATGAATACCTTATTGTAGCTACAGGAAACCTTTCCAATAATCCACTGCATTCCACCAGACAGCCATAAACTAATTCGGTGGCTCGCATCCTGGGAGGCTTTGCTACGTGTGTCTAGAAATACCCCTTCAGGATGAAAAAGAAGAGTAAATTAAAAACTAAACATTATATATATATATATTGAGAAGGTTAATCAAGTAATCTCCCTAGGTCTTTCTGAGAAGTTATAGTGGTAGAGATTGACTTAAACTGGTTCTTTTATTTAGAAAGACAACAGAAAATGGCATTCAACCCATATTACTTCCGTATGTATAACAAAATGTAATACAGGACTTTATGGGAATGGTTTGCATCAGGTGGGTTTGCCAGACCTGAATGTGGGTGTGTAGGACTTTGAAGTCACCCGAAAAAGGAAAGTTATTTCAGAGGCAAAGCAAGTAATTACATTTTGATTAAAGATTACGAAGACGAACAGTTTTTTTTTTCTATAAAATAACATGCACTGAAGAATCTTATGCAATAATACCAGGAACATGTTTGATGTAAGAATGTAAATATAAAGTCAATTTTGATTTCATGTTGACTTTAGAGTCTAGCGGTTTTCTCATTTTGTTGGTGAATAGAGATTCTGAAGAATATAATTTATTATTATTATTATTTTGCTTAAAAAAAACATTAATGGAATTTATTCATAAATTTGTATTTATTTATAAAATTATCATAATTTAATCATATTTATTCCTTTATTTATAAGAGTACTCCAAATCACTTTTTTAAAGCTAACTAACAAAAGAGTAACTATTTTTAAAACAAAATGATTTTCAATATAAAAGGGCATCAACAAATTTATGCAGTTATGGTTTTGAAAATGGTGTAATCTGTATGAATCTTAGTGATATATCAAATCAAGTAATATGTTAATTCTTTGTTATTGTATTAATCATTCATTGCATTTTATGAAACATCAATAATCCGTTTCTGTCATTCAGACATCGTCATTCAATAGATTGTTTAAAAACAATAGTAATTATATATATATATATATATATATATATATATATAATAGTTATTTA
>NW_015646846.1:555309-558551 GCF_001515625.1 Sinocyclocheilus rhinocerous | reverse complement strand
AGAATTGCGTATAAACTATATGTTAACAAAGGTGTTATAAATACTGATGTAATTTACGTGTAATCCTAAAAACTATAATACTAGACCATTTTTTTTCTTTGTAAATCAGTATTTGTCCTCATTTAACCCATACCATGTTGATGATATATTCTAGCGGCTCAAAATCTGGGCTGTTAACAGAAAAGTTATAGGTTTAAACCCCACAAGGGTTGATCCATGAACTATTACCAATGTGCCCTTGAGCAAAACACTGAACCCCAGGTTGCTCCGTAAGTGTCATATAAATCACTTTGTCAGCTAAATGACAAAGTAGCTGGTTTATAACAAACAAAACAATGATTGATTGTCATTGTGAGAGGCCATCACGAAACATTTACTGGAATTCATGCTGCTATGTTTTTGAAAATGATGTCATCTGCATGAATCAACCCAACACAATCGTTCTGAAGTGATCTCTTATAAACATCTGTGGTGTATGTGAATGATCGTCCGTGTCGTGACTGCATGCAGATCGCCATGACATCTCCGAAGAGCATTACCTTCACATTTACAGTACATTCTGTAAGGAGATGTCCCAGGTAGCTCCAGTCAAAATGAGATGAAACATCTGGTTTTGGTTGGCGCTCGTAAAGCTGATCCAACTGAATCCAGATCAGCGTTCCCAAGCTGGACTTGTCCTATGTGATTTTAATCCAAGGCAGGAAGCTCGGGTCAATTAATCGGTCAGGGCACACTGCGTCTTTAGGGAGTCGAAAACAACAAAAGAAAACCCGACCTTTACATTCTTGTTTACGTTAATTAATTTTTGCAAACCAACCATCATGTTTTAATTATGACTATCATACACTCTTAAAAGTAAAGGTTCTTTATTGGCATCAGTGATTTCATCAAGAACTTCCTTC
Organism: Sinocyclocheilus rhinocerous; assembly: GCF_001515625.1. Taxonomy (NCBI): domain Eukaryota; kingdom Metazoa; phylum Chordata; class Actinopteri; order Cypriniformes; family Cyprinidae; genus Sinocyclocheilus; species Sinocyclocheilus rhinocerous. The sequence goes on along the minus strand of NW_015646846.1, from coordinate 557,649 downwards.
CATTCCAAATAAGGTTCTTTAAAGTGGAAAAAGGTTCTTTAGATTTTGAAAATGCTCTTAACACAAAGAAATAAATGGTTCTTTTAAGAACTGTTCACTGAAAGGTTCTTTGATGAACCAAAAATTGCCTTTGGAACTTTTGGAACTATTCATACCAGGGCATTGAGTGCGTTTTGGAGTGATTGGTATTGAAATATCACTATTATATATTTCTAACGCAGTCTCCACATCAAAAAGCATCTTCCTTTTCCATGTATGTTCTGACAGACCACAGCAAGCGCATTGCTCTCCCTCAGGGTTTAACGTGTTTATTTCCATTGTGATAAAATTATCCTTCATTAGTCCTTCTCTCAGGGTCAATGCGGTCTTGGTGATGCATTATTTATTTTTGTCTTTTGAGACTGAGAGGGTCACTATACCGCACCTTTGCCTGGCACTGGATCTTCTCCCAGCGGATTTAAAACCCACTGGCTAGGGGAAAAAATACTGTGTTTGATAAACTTTCCAGCTCTTGAGTCCACACTGTTGAGTGCTCCACAAAAGGGAGCACCGAGGACACATCACAGCCGCAAAAGTGGCCCTCGTAAACACCCTTCTGAATCTTGAAATGACAAATGGGACTCCTAAACCAACCATCATGTTTTCATTATGACTATCATACACTCTTAAAAAAAGTAGTTTTTTTCTGGCATCTGTGTTTCCATGAAGAACCTTTAACATCCATGGAACCTTTTCCATTCCACAAAAGGTTTTTTATAGTTAAAAAGGTACTTTAGATTTTTTAAATGTTCTTCACACTGAGAAAAAAAAATGGTTGGAATTTTTCACTGAAAGTTTCTTTGGGGAACCAAAAATGGTTCTTCTATGGCATTGCTGCAAAAAGAGCTTCTGTCATATGTTGTGCTTTGAGGGTCAATCCAACATTTTGCAATATGCAATAGTATCTGAAATCCCAATTCTCTTTCTTTTGCTCAACAGTTAGAAAACTACATCCATCAGAAGACCGGGATGGTGCATTTTCAAGCTGATGCAGTCCATAACCAGACGGCCACTATGCTAGAGATCGGCACCAACCTGCTCACCCAAACCGCAGAGCAAACCAGGAAACTCAATGTGGTTGAAGCCAAGGTAATCTCATTCTTCATTATAGAAATGCATGAATATTAAGCAGCATAACTGTTTCCGTTGATAATAATAAGAAATGTTTCTAGAGCTGCAAATCAGCATATTTGAATGATTTCTGAAGGATCATGTGACACTGAAGACTGGATCATGTGACACTTTAAACACTGAAGTTGTTTAAAATTGTAATTATATATCACGATATTACTGTTTTTACTACATATGTATATTTGGGGTCCAAAAATCTGAGACCACACTGAAAATCTGGGATTTAAAAATTAATTTAAACCTGGAAAGTTGTTGAATGCTTCAAAATGTAAAACATAGAAATGTTATGGTGGAAGATCATGCTGGAAAAATCATAATGATTTTTTTTTATATTCTGCAATATCTAGGTCACAAATCAAATGTAATGACTGCCAGATTTTCTTTCTTCCATTGAAGCTCAAGAACATCTATAATCATTCTGGAAAACATAATTTGTTCGTAGCTGCTTTAGTTGTCATTTAAACAAAATTAAAAATTCATATTCATGTTTTTATTTAAAATGTTGTGCTGATTACATAATTTGTAATAACAATTCTCAGACTTTAGGACCCCACTGTATCATGTCATATATAAAATAATATATATGATTAATATATATGATAGTTTTCTGTAATTTCCCATTCTTCATTTTATTGAATTCCATTTGAAGGTTATGAACCAGACATCAAGAATTGCAGTTCAGTTATTAGAGAATTCATTGTCAACAAACAAACTGGAGAAGGAACTCTTAACACAGATTTCAGAAATCTCCAAACTTCAAGACAAGAACAGGTAAAACCTTTTAATGAATCTTTGTTTATTTCTTACATTTCTTTCTGTTTCAAATGCAGTCTACACTATAGTGTTTTGTCTGGTAACTTAAAATGTACTTTTTATTTTAACATCGGCAGAAAATTGTCAAACCGATTATTTAAAGGTGCAGTAGGAGATCTTGGAAAATGCTAACTTTAGCCTGATAGCACTGAAAGCGAACGTCCCACCCTCCCTGCAATCACCGTCCAAAGCCACGCCCCCTGAACACATATACGCTCACAAACCAGAATACCAGAAACAACATTACTACAATAGGCTAATCAGCGGTTCCCAGTTCCAGCCCATGTTCCGAAGTGAAGTAAACTTCAACGGATTTCCCCCGCTCAGGGAGTAGGGAGCAATGAACACTGTGTAGGG
>NW_015646846.1:537559-555295 GCF_001515625.1 Sinocyclocheilus rhinocerous | reverse complement strand
ATTATTATTATTATTATTATTTCTGCAGTTTAGCGCCATCTGCTGTCAGAGAGTGAAAGTGCGCTTTCATCCAGAGCGTCTCTCACATGTTCCGCCATGTGCTTCTCGTCTGCGCTTGTTTACATCAGAGTGCGCACGCATCTTTCATGCAGCATACGGCGGTGTTGTGCATTTTGACCAGTTGATGGGAAAAGTATTCTTAAAATGCATTCAAATTTCTAAATAATTAGTAATATATAATTATTCACGTATTTAGAAGTGCCCACCATAACAATATCGTGCATATTCATTACCGTGATATATCGCATTACCGAATACCGGCACAAGTCTAGGACTCCTATGCCTTCCACAGAATATATAAATACAGATAAAGACATTTAGACCACTTAACTTAATGATTGCTATCAGGATGTGAAGAGACTTTCAACCAGCATAACAAAAAATGTTTCTGAAGACAATCACCTATTAATGTGATTTTATCAACCTAAACATTACAAAACATCTTGATTGTTTGTCATAGAAAGCAATGAGATAGAGAGAAAATCATCATATTCTTCCGCATTCATTGTATAGCTTTATTCTCCTCAATTCTCTCATTATTTTATTTCTCGCATGATATTGTGTGAGAAACATCAGACAAAATGATGCTTGAGTGAGTCATAACTGAGAACTGCATTATGTAATTGTGCTCATTACAACTCTGAACAACCGCTGAGCATTAAGTCTGTGCAAGTCATTTTTAAGGGTCAGATCGTGTCCACAACTGCACGTTCACACAGCAACTTTTGTCTCTCTTGTTGTTCTCAAAGCGATATTTTCCCATACTCGGCCAGTCGGAGAGCACAGCAGGGGTAAAGGTTTTGTAAAGGGAAATAATCAGCAACTTAATTGATTGTTTGTAATGTTTAATAACTACAGAGTAAGCACAGCGCACAAAGCAGACCCCAGGCAAGTTTCCTATGCACACTTACAAAGCCAGACAAAGGGTTTCCCAGAAAGCTTTGTACTTGGCTCTCGCTAGATTAAACAGATAACGCTTGTTGTCATTCAACTTTGACGACCAATTGAACTGTGCTGCTAGTGTTGTTTTGGTAGCTGCATGGGGGCATCAGACGTAATTATAATGGACCGCTACTTTACAGACGATTCAATATTTCATGTTTCCCGTATGAGTGAGAACAGAGAGTTTTCGACCTTTCCAAGGCGACTTACAACTGTGCAAGCGAAAGTGTTCATAATTGCTCCCAGAATTGATGCGGGTTTAGAGAGGGTCAGCTTCATAGTATAATAACAGCAAACAATTGCTCAGCATTGTGTCCCTCTGGCAAGGGACTTCAACAGTGCATGCCAATCGATTGTGCGAAAACTATTTGTGTAATCAATCATGAACAATTTATAAACATAAGCATCGAGAACCACTGGCAACCATAGCATGTTTAATGACTATCTACTGTAATTTAACAAAGTAAGTGTTCAGTTACATGGCTCGATGGAGTTTTGATTTGCTTTCCAGTTATTTTCGGCCTTAAACCCTCGGGTGGTGTTATTTTTCAGCACTTACACACACACACACACTCGCTCACTAAATCACACACAGATTGAAGCCGGCAGGATTTTGCGGAGTTCCTCAGAAACTCGTTTTTGTAGCCGTGGCTCATTGTTGTGCGGATGTAAATTGTTTTGACAGCAGGCGTGACTGATTCAGTGCTATCTCCTCTGATCCAGACACTAAATCATGAAACTACATGTATTGCGCTGATGGAAATACTTTAAGAAAATATAATTTCCAAAAGGCCCAGAGTTCAGACTTATTTCACATGACACAGTAACCCGCTAGACAGTAGCTACCAAACAGCTTGAGTAACAATCTACAGTAACAATAATTGGTCATTTCAAGATGATAATGTATGACATCATATATGTTGGTATGATGCTTATATCGATGGCACTTTATGTAAGCTGTACATGCCGTATGCTCAAAAAGTTGTTGTTAAGAAACTGCAGACTTAGGGGGTGTTTACAAAACACCATTTTCAACCAAAAAACTGAAAACGTTTTATGCATTTTGGCTGTTCATTTAAACGACAACGGCAAACATTTGAAAGCGAGTTTCAAAGTGCACATTTTTGTAAACAATACCATTACTGCCTTTGTGTAAACTACGAAAACGTGAATTTGTGAAAGCGGTGACGTCATGTGCGTGCGTATTATGTTTTCAGTCTAAAGGTATGTGTGCAGGCGCGTAGAGTTTCTTTACAAAGTGACATCGCCAACTACTGGCCTGGCATAACACGCGTACGACAGTTAACGGAAGTTATTCATGCATCATCTCCAGGATCTCTATGGAGTGAATTCGAGCCCGTCCACCTGAAGTATTTTTCCCATAAACTCAAAAAAAAAAAAAAAAGTTTTTAATGCAATCGTTGTTGTGTAAACGTACCCTCATTTACATTTTCAGATTTATAGGATATTCTGTCTGATTGCTTGGTAGTACTGGGTGGTTGCTTGGGATTACTAGATGGTTGCTAGGGTGTTTGTTCTGTGTGGTTGCCAGGGTATTTTGAGCAGTTGGATTGTTGCTAGGGTGTTTTTGGTTGGTTGTTAGGGACTTCTAGGTGGTTACTGGGGTATTCTAACCTGTAGCTAGGGTGTTCTGGGCAGTCGTTGACATCTTCAAAATAATAGCACACTTCTTCTCAAAAGGCAAATGTTTTGTGGTTGAATTCATGTCTAGTACAAGCGGTAAGGGATAGCCAAACAGCCAAAGTTTAATACGTAGGTCTAAAACCCCTGTAGGTTGCAAAACACCATTATCCATCCTATTGTAGTCCCAAGGTAGAGGCCCAAGGTCTCCATTTGGCTTTCATTCCTGTTCTATCTAGGAATTTCTCAGAAACATCTGTAGATGCTTTGAAAAAGTTTCTTTTTGACAAACTATTAGTAGAAGTTTTTAAAAATGCATTATACATTGCTTCCACTAGTCATTTGGAGAGTAAAGTCTTAGTCCTGGAGTCGAAGCAGAGGACAGAGCTGGAGGACATGAGGGATGAGAAGGAGCGGCTGCAGGACCTGGTGAAGAGACAGACAGCTGCCATTATGGCTCTGGAGAGACAGCTGAGAGCGGCCAGCAGCAACAACTCAGCCTTGCAGAGACAACATCAGCAGCTCATGAAGTCTGTACACACACTTATTGGCATGGTGTCTTCTGGGACAGGTAAGAATACACACCTTTAAACGAATAGTTCACCCACAAATGAAAATTTGCTCAAAATGTACTCACCCTCAGGCCATCCAAGATGTAGATGAGTTTGTTTCTTCATCAAAACAGATTTGGATAAATTTAACATTACATCACTTGCTCACCAGTGGATCCTCTGCAGTGAATGGGTGCCGTCAGAATGAAGGTCCAAACAGCTGAGAAAAACATCACAATAATCCACACGACTCCAGTCCGTCAATTAACATCTAGTGAAATGAAAAGCTGCATGTTTGCAAGAAACAAATCCATCATTTTAACTAGGCATTTTAACTTTAAACCGTTGCTTCTGGCCAGAATAGAGTCCATAATAACGCTTCTTCCAGTGAAAAAGTGTTTTGGATGTTTTTTGCTTGTAAACTGTGCTTGATCTGTGCATATTTCTCTCCTGATTTAGACAAGATGAGCAATATTATGGATACAGAATTTTAATTTGTTTCTTACAAATATGCGGCTTTTCACTTCACAAGACGTTAATTGATGGACTGGAGAGGACTTGTGGATTATTGTGATGTTTTTCTCAGCTGTTTGGACTCTCATTCTGACGGCACCCATTCACTGCAGATGATCCATTGGTGAGCAAGTGATGTAATGCTACATTTCTCCAAATCTGTTCTGATGAAGAAACAAACTTATACTACATCTGGATGACCTGAGGGTGAGTACGTTTTCAGCATATTTTAATTTTTGCATGGACTATTACATAAACAAATCTACAAGCTGTATTTCTTCTGTTTACATGTGATTATCATCATACATTGTGGAATATTAGCTCAGAATATTAGTCTACAACAACCTAGATTGTCTATCATGCCATAGAAGTGCATGATGTTTCACTTGAACTTATGTCATATTATGAAAGCAAAAATGCATTTCGAATGCCATTTCATGTTGATTTTAATGTTTCATCGCTGCAGCATTTCACTGTGAGGAAAGAAAAGTGACTCAACACCCGGTTAGAGTACAAAGTAAGGTTACTTGTCTGAGAATGACGGACACATCTGATTCTTGGGCTTACAACAGCTTTGAAATCTAGTGGCAGATTCTTAACATGACCTGAAAGTTCTGGTTAATTAACTGTGGCGCTAATGATAAATCGAGCTGTGATTCATGGAGAGAGAAGAGGATAAGCTCTTGCTAGTGATGGCTTTGGCAGCATGCTCTCGTGTCTTGGATGAAGTTCACATGCGTCACAAAACACACTGATAAGCTAAATCAAAACTGCAGCATTTTATACGGACAGAAGACATGTCAGTTTATAAATGTTTGTGTGGAGGTTCACTCCAAGAACCAAATGTACCAAATTTTCTAAATAAACTCTCTCGCAAATGCTTGACAAACAAACACATTGTGTTGAATGTTTAAATGACTCATCCCAAAACTAGACCACTACGGACTTTATATTTGAACAGTTGAGGCCATGTATTGATTATAAATCTAGTTCTTTTGACAACAGAAACCACATCGTTTTGTTTGTCACACTGTGTGGCAAATCCACAAAAAACTTGCATTATGAATCAGCGTTATTTTAGTATCATAGTTTTTATTAATGTTTTGAATTTGTTTTATCATTTTCTGTTTTTTATTTATTCTGTTTTATTTTTATTTGTACGATTTTATTATATTTTATTTCAGGCAAATTTCATTTTATGTCAAGTAAAAAATAAATAAATAAATAAAAGTTTGACTTTAGTTTTAGTTTAGTTTTTTTATGCTAATAATGTCAGTTAGATCTCAAACCAGTGTTATTTTAGTATCATTAAAATACTATTATAATATTTGTTAATATTTTGAATTAATATATTCTCATTTTAATTTTTTGTCACTTTTGGATTTAATTTTTATTCATTTTTATTTTAGTTTTAGTCATAAGTAAGCAACTAACTGAAAGAAGTAAGTTTTTATTATTTTCTTTGTTTCAGGTAATTTTTTACTTTATTTCAGTAACACTAAATAATATACAGAAGACTCACATACGAATACCAGACCTTGTCTAAAGTATTTTACGCTAACGGCTATGCCGCAACATTCTTTTGTTTGCTGATTATCTTTTTCAACTTGCGTTCAAATCAACTCTGAACCACAAAGCCTCTGTGTTTGTCCCTTACAGGTTTCTCATCAAATGAGCAGCACTTCAGAGACTGTGCCGAGGCCTATAAATCTGGTCACAACACCAGCGGAGTCTACCACATTTACATCAGAGACATGACCGAGCCAACCAAGGTGTGGGATGCATTCTTTCACAAGTATGAGGAATCAGTGTGATATATCTTGGCTGTGACGTACAGAATGAGGAACGGCACAAATGTAAGAGAGTGAGACTGAGATGTTTCATATCCTTCTGACAGGTCTTTTGTGATATGGTGACAAGCGGAGGTGGCTGGACGGTATTCCAGCGCAGAGCCAATGGAAATGTAAACTTCCAGAAAGGGTGGAAAGACTACAAACTGGTAAGTGGACATAAAGATTTAAAACATTTACAATTGACTGTGCAGAACCTTAGAAACCACCCTAAACCCCATAGCAACCATTCAGAGTACCACAGCAACCAGTCAAGCATTATATCAGTGTACAAAGAGAACTTGATACATTTGTAGACAATGATGAAAATCCCTATTGATTGTGTTTAAAGAAATTGGTGACATTTAAGAAATGCTTTTCTGCCTGTGCTGGGAAGACTTGATTAAAAATTATTCTGATGACATAGACTCAAAAAGCGGCCAAAACCGGACGAAGCACGGCGGCTAAAATTGTATGTGACAGATTGGCGTCATTGGCAGTAGCTGAGCTGTTTGGTACATTCTGTATTTAATAGCGGCAGATTCTAGTGCTTAAATATGCTGAAATGGATTGAAAGCTGGCAGTTCTTGAAACTGCAGCAGTGAAAATCAATACTGCAATTTTCTACATTTTGTTAATCTTGCCAAATGTTATTGTGAGCCTTCCTTTCTATAAAAAGCTTAAAAGGATGAGTCTCTTTTCTGGGAAACTAAAGACTGACAATGTACCTATTTATTTTAGAGAAACAAAACAGCTGTCTTGTGTCTAATGCTGTGTTTCATTCAAAGTTGGATATGCGATATTCCTGCTTGATATCTAATCATAAGGTGTTGTCCAGTAATAAGAAGATGAAGTATAAAAAGGCAAAATGGCAGCAGAGATGATCATTTCACTTCGACTCATTGATGCATTTTTGTTTGCATCAAGTGTTTATAATTAACTATATACAATCTTATGTTTGAAAATTTCCACTCGGGTTTCCTTCAAGTGCCGTTTTATAGCTGTCCCAAATAGGAAGTTTGAAATCCCGACTTTACAAGATGAATGGAATGCAGCATTGGTTTCATTATATGTTGTTCTCACAGGGATTTGGTGATCTTAGTGAAGAGCACTGGCTGGGTAATGAGGCTGTTCACCTGATCACCAGTCAAGCCCAGTACTCCCTCCGAGTGGAACTTAAGGATTGGGAGGAGAATGGCGCCTATGCTCTGTATGACAAATTCCAGCTCGCCGGTGAAAAACAACAGTACAGGTATCACCTGTGTTAACATAACAACCAAGATTGATATCAGTGCGAGATTTGATCATTTAATGAGGTTTGGCAACATTATCATAATCTTGCAATGTTTTTCTCTTTCTCCAGACTCTTGCTAGGGAGCTATAGCGGAACAGCAGGACAGCAAAGTAGCTTAGCATCAAACGGCACAGGCTTCAGCACTCGCGACGCTGACAACGACAAGTGTGTTTGCAAGTGCGCCCTCATGATGACTGGAGGTGAGCTACTGCACATGATCTCATTCAGAAACAAAATTGTCCAAATGTTGAAAAACACGCAGGTTTTCACTTCACAAGACGTTAATTGATGAACTGGAGTCATGTGGATTATTGTAATGTTTTTATCAGCTGTTTGGACTTTCATTCTGACGGCACCCATTCACTGCAGAGGATCCATTGGTGAGCAAGTGATGTCATGCTACATTTCTCCAAATCTGTTCTCAATGGTAGAGCATAAAAAGCATAGCTGTTTTTAATAATATTGTATAGTAACTGAGCAATTTGAGGTAATAATGGGCTAATGCTCTCCTGAAATGTTCATTTTTTTCTAATAAGATTCATTTTAGTAAAGACTGATTCTTTTTAGTGAGTTGGTTCGTTCAAACAGTTCATTTAAATTAAAAAATGTTTTGAAGTTTGATTCACCAATTCATTTGATTCCCCCTTTTTATGCCCTATAGCGCTTTATACAATATAGATTGTTTCAAAGCAGTTTCACAGTAATATAGTATAGTAAATAACAGAATCGCTGAAGAGAACTTCTTCAAATATGAGACTGTAAAGCAGCTCTGAGAAAGACAATAGTGTCATTCTTCAGCTCAAATCAGTTCAGTGTTGATTCAGTTCAGTTCAATGACTGTGTAAAGTTCATCAATTATCAAACAAAAGTTCATGTCAGTCATAAGCAGGTCTACAGAAGACAAGTGTCGTTATTTAGCTCGAGTCATTTCTGTGGTAATTCAGTTAATTCAATAACAGTATCAATGTCGCAAAATTCATCAATTATGAAACTAATTCATTTCAGCTGTAAAGCAGCTCTACAGAAGACAATAGCATCAGAAAATGTTGTTCTCACCTGATAGTATCAGTGCAATTTATTACAATAATTTTATCATTTTGATATAAAATTCTCCTCTTCACACAGATATTGAATGTCCGTCAGTGAAGTTGCTTTTTGCATCTTTGTCATTAATCCCATTGATGAAAACATCATCAGAACCCGAACAAAGACCTTGATCTTAGATTATAAACAGTCTTGTCACATCCATGATCATTTGACATAAAATACTTGTTATGTAAAGACTAATCTGATCGTAGATAGGCACTTATTAAACACAAGCCATCTACATTTATATTCTCTCAGTCACATTTCTTCACTTGTGGCCTGGATTTGAAGCCGAAACTGTCATGCAAAATCCCTCTGATCCTCTTCTAATCTAAGAAAACACAAGCCCATCGCAGAATTATGTAAAACACGTCCAGAGTTCAGATGCACGTTCAACGCCTGCTATGCAAACAATTTACTCTATGGCTGCACTCGACTGCAGATCCCACACCTCTGGGGTCCAAGATAAACAGCTTTTTAATAGCATGCATTGCGATTGATTTTGAAAGTTGTTGGGAGTTCATTACCGTCGAACCGGCTGGAGAACTTTAAGTGCCCTTTATGTTTGCATTTCAAATGGTAATAAAAAGATGGAAAGATGGATCCATCTGTGCGGCCTGTCCAAACTAAACACGCATTGCGGGAGGTGATACTGATTTAATCAGGGTTAGACAGACAGTGTCCTCTCTGAGGAGTGAAAGTCTGGTTTTTATTGAAGAATCACAGTTTGCTTTGACAGGTCTTGCTGAGACATCGACCGCACAGTGGGAATAACATACCCTTTGAAACACTGACGGACTATGGAGAGAAAAATAAAAAGACACAATATAGAGGAGAGAGGTGGATCAAGGGCTTTGATTGTTTTGAGGAGACGCAATTTTTAAGCCTGCCATCATTTGCTCACCCTCATGTCGTTCCAAAACCAGTACACAGCAAAAAATGCTTTTCACACACACACACACACACACAGGAACACCTGGTAGGAGGTGGAGAGAGATTGTGATTAGCAGTGAACATTCAGATCAGTAAATCCTGGAAGATCAAGAGCTTTTCAATATCCTCCCAAACTGTATTTAATTAAATATTGGATGTCCCTTTTCCATTAGCTCACACACAAATCACATTATTAGTTATTTGAGTTTTCTTTATCCTTCCATATTTTGCTGGAATGGATTTCTATAGCAGAAATGCACAATGGTTGTTTCAAATTGACAACTTTCATTAGTGATTTCAGTAGGCCTTTGCTGAATACCGCAGAGGGTGATATGAGCAGGCTTTTTTTGCCACATATATACTGTATACACACACAAAGTCAGCACTGGGGTAAAGTTACTGCTCAAATGAGCACAGAAGACACACGGGCAAAAAATGCTTTTCTTACTTAGATTTTTTGTCTTGTTTCCAGCCAAAATATCTAAATTATATATTTATATCAAGAAGGATTTTCTAGACAAGTAAAAATTGTTGTCTTGCTTTCAGAAAAAACATGTCAAAATTAAGTGAGTTTCTTGAGAAATTTCAAGAGAAATTTCTTGTTTTCTGTTTGAAATAAGATTATTTTGCTTACCCCATTGGCAGATTATTTTGCTTGTTCTAAGCAAAAACTCACTTAATTTTGACTTGTTTTTTCTGAAAACAAGACAATAATTGCTACTTGTCTAGAAAATCCTTCTTGATTGAAAATTTTTTTGATATTTTGGCTGAAAGCAAGACAAAAAACTAAAAGTAAGAAAAGCATTTTTTGCAGTGTATGACTTTGTAAAGATAAACAAAAATCGTTATTTTGTGGAATGCTAAATAATTATTTTGTGTAATCTTCAGGTTTTTTTCATTTAGTAAAAGCGTGTTGTTATTAGAGACTATCAAGTTCTAAAAAGGACAAAAAGCAGCATTAAAGTACTATAAAAGTAGTCCATACAAATCAAGCACTATATTTCTAAGTTTTGTGAAGCAATATGATTTATGAGAAAAATAACAAATTTATTTTTAATTTTACTATTTAGGTTTAATTTATTTTTATTTTAGTTTCAGTTCAGTTTTAGTTTTTATTTCTTTCCGGTTAGTAATTTTAGTTCAACTTAAACTGATTTCAGTTAGTTGCCAAGGCAAAATGTATAACTTTCATATCATTTAATGTTTTATTTTATTTTAATAGTTTTGATTTTAGTTTAGTAATACTGATCAAGGCCCAAATTAAACACCTGTGAGCGCTATACTGTTTATAAAACTGTATTCATCTCAGACTCTTTACATTTGTCATTCTTTCAGGCTGGTGGTTTGATGCTTGCGGTCTGTCCAACCTCAATGGAATCTACTACACCGTGGGTCACAATATCCGCAAGCTCAATGGCATTAAGTGGCATCACTTCAACATTTAAAGGAAAATGCTACAAAAACGGCTTGATCTGAAAAGAGCTGTTTTTGACAGGGTAAAAAAGGTGTTTTTTACACTACCACTGAGAAATTGTAACCAAACTATGTTACAGACTTTTCATTAAGACCCTAAAGAATCATATCAACTTGTGGAAAATGGGCATCCTATGACCCATTTAAAGCAACTTGAAAGCAATGTGTTGCATTTGCCCACTTGCATAAAGTGTGTTTCTGGACTTATAATTGTTGTACCCGTGTGATTTGTATGTTTTGTATGCAAGAGAAATACTATATTTTGTTTACTAATGTTTTTAAATGTGTTCTGTGTGACCTGTTGTTCCCATTTCAAGACTATACAGGATGTAATTTTTTAGGAGGATGCACTTTAAGGAGCACAGTATGATGGTCGTGTGGTTAGACAGCAGATACGCTGATAGGAGCTGACTGTTCCTACAATTGTACAGTATATGAACAATATATTAGTTGCTGCTGTGGTATATACACATTAATACTTTATGACCATAAACCTTTCAACATGCATTATTACTTTCTGACCATAACCCTTTCATCACATATCTTTACAGTTTGATAATAAACCCTGCAGATCAGTTCTGGAGTCAAACTGGATAACAGCTTTTCAACAGGTTGAGGTTTATTTTACTATTGTGAACTAAAAGTTGAAGATGCCAAAGGCTTTCCTGTCTTTTTGTGGTTCAAGCTTCCTAGTTCATACAGTGTTTTTATTTAACTGAATTCCAGCTTTCTGCCAAGAACAGCAGGAGCATATGGAAGACATTCCCTCTTGTTTACTCTTTATTCACTTTGTAAAAATGTCAATTTGTCATGTCAGATATTCCTTTTTGTTTTTTGTTTTTTAAGAGGTCTACATAAGCAATAAAGTGCTTCTTATATAGATATTTGGTGCAGTTTTGGTCACTGTGTCTTAATTGGTTTTACTGCAACATATTTCACTGAAGTCAAACTGTTAACATACATTATATTTATAGTATATTTATTTGATTAAATTATAACGATTGATCTTTAATAATCAAACTGCATATAAGTCTAATGCTAACAGGGAATATTCTCATAACTTTGGCTAACTTTCTGGCAAGGTTCTCTCAACGTTATGAATAAACATTCTTCCAGCAGCCTAATGTTAATAGAACATTCATTCAAAGTTATCTGTTCTTTAATAATATTCTCAAAAAACGTTCGCACAAGCCATTCATGAAACATTTTATTGCTGAAACATTTTAATTTGACATTCGTCGAACATTTTTTAAATGTTACTTGTTTGAGAATGTTCAGAGAACATTCAAATGTAACGTTTCCATAATGTTTGAAAAATGATCAAATGGAATGTTACCTTAACATTCGCATAACCAAGAAAAAAAAAAAAACATTTTTAAAATATTTTAAAAACCTGGACGTTTTCAGAGAACATTCAGAGAAAACATTTTCATAATTTAATGTTTCGTAACGTTCTCGTATTTTTGTTAGATGAGTATCTTGCGAGCTGAGGGAAAAATATAGGCCGTTTCACACTGTAAAAAGCCTCCAAAAACAATTGGACACCGTATTACCCAGATAGCACACTTAGGCTACGTTTAGATGTCTGTTAAAGATTGATGGAAAGCATCTGCTGTGTACAAACATCTGATAGACGTCTCTAAGATGTTTTACATACATTCTAAATCATAAACATAAATGTCTATTTGACTTCTGATAGGAAACGTCCTATGCAGTGCAGAAAAACGCTTAACGTGAAAAACGCTTAACGTGAAAAACGCGTAACGTGGCTTAACGTACGTAAACAACGACCAGGGAAACCCACATTTTTGTCAAACCGTACTTGTAATAAACACTAACTACTGTCAAAAGAACGAGCCCTTACTCCACAGATAAAGTGAATAATATCACGTTAAGCGTTTTAGAATGTCCCAAGATGAGCAAGCACTCTAAAACATACATCTTTGCAGATGTAAATGCAGATCTCAAATCTCCGTGATGTACGTGTGCTATCAGGGTATAGTATCATGAAATGTTAGCGATTTATGTATGGTGCTTGTTAGTTTGTCATAATATAAGGCCTTTTCTAAATAGCAATTGATGGAGAAAGATGCTTTTTCGAACCGAATGGTGTAATTACAACATCTGCCAGCAGGGACAAACTGAGCCATGCATGCTTAACAATGTGTTCTGTGGTGATGTAATGGAAAACAAAACGCACACAAATAAAGCAATCTTTTGGTTTGTTTGTTTGTTTGTTAACCTGTGCACACGACGTGTGAGAAGCTTGAGACAAATCTAAATAGATGTTCCCCAAAATGACCTAAAAGTATGATTTGCATGCAAACACAAAGCCTATCAAAATTATCTTTCAGTTTCAATAAGAAACACTGCAGTGTAGTACTAACACGAAGATTGGAAATGTTAGACTTTAGTTAACCTTGCAAACATCATTCAAACACGTACGGTAGCAAAACTGGCTGTTGTTTTCATGAGAAGTTATTCTCTAGCTCCATCTGCTGACCAGCCCTGTCCCGTTAAAGTATGTAGGCTACAGCATTTAGCACCTCAAGAACTAGGCTACTGCATGACCACTATAATGGATTATTCTAAATGTAATTAAATATTTAATTATATCAGTTTCAACCGTTTTTTCAGGTCTGGTTGAAGAGTTCTGTAGGTTGCACATTCAGAGCAGTGCTTTAGCTGTGTGAAATGAAACTGGCTGTGTTCAAAACCCTCTTTGCTCTTTTATATCATTCACTCTCTCTTCTTTCTTTTTCTCTATACTTCTCGCCCTCCCTTCCTCCTCAGACCTCGATTCCGGGGTTTTTTGTTTGTTTTATTGGCTCTGCCCCTCCTGCTCTTGTTCTCTGGAGAAGCTAGAGGGAAATCTAGGTTATGATGTCTAAACAACAGAAACTTCTCTTAGGTTATTGCAGACGGTCACAGTTCATTTGTACTAAACTTATATTTATCTTTAAAATTCATATATTTAACAAGATACCAAAGTCCAAGATATATGAAACAATATTCCATGATGTTTAGATGGTCAGTTTTCACCAGTAGGGGGCAGATGGTGACGGTGGTTTATTAGTAAAGGTGAAATGACCAAAGATTATCAGGGTCACACTGGTGTTATGAGGTAGGCCTATGTTTTCATTTGCCCATCATATGTCGTAATAAACTATATAAAAGATGCATAAACATGCAAATATTAAAGATGGATATCATATTAGTTAGGTTTTTAATCACAATTAAAGGCACAATATGTAATTTTCGCCGCTAGATGGCGCGTATTCAAAATAAACAAAGAAGCAAAGGCTAGTTTGCCATGACTGAGTGTGGAATCATGGGAATTGTAGTCTTCATCCTCACAGCCAATGCAATCCGACGGTACTCGGGCAGAAATCATGTTCATGGATGAGCTAATGATTTATTAAGGTAGTAGAATGAAGCAGTGTGAGGCTGAAAGCCGTCGAAGCAAAACGAGGCCGCAGGATGAGCGTGACACACGGTTCGAAAGCAGCGGAGCTTTTATTATGCCACAGTCGACCGCTTCCGCTCCTTCCGGTCGTGAGTGTGGGGGGGGGGAAAGCAGCACTGTTTTATCACACGGTCCAGTGTCACTAGTTAAAATTGCTTATTTCTCTGGATTTAAACATTCTTCGAAACATTTAGGATAATGTAAGTACACAAGTCAGCAAAATATATAACACTGTTCTAGTGGTTTTTGGATATTTTAATAAAAAAATCTAACGTATTGTGCCTTTAAGTGAGAGGCGAACTTTAAATAATTTTGAGCGGATATTGAGCAGATATTGTCATTTTTGTTATATCCCTAAAGGCTGAACTACTAAGATGAAAAGCTGGCAGTTTATTAAGAAATATTCCATTATTTACAATATAACAGGTTTGTTCATTTGTTTCTGATTGGTTCAAGCATGTTTCAAAAACATATACAGTAGTTTTAATTGCAAATTTTTTCCCCCTGATGGTCTTTTGAAATATCCCTTTAAATAGTAAAAGCTATTTCCCAATGGCATCATCTTCCAGGAAGTGACATCATTTTGGAGGGAAAACAACAGTGCAAACATTAGTGAGTATTAGCGATTGATTTGATGAGTTCTGTGATGTTTTGTGTTGTTAGTTATTTTGTTTCACTCTATTACATCCCATGTTGTTTGATAAAATTACAGAAATCATGTTGATAGTTTCAAAATGAATTTAAATTTTGTCTTGCTATTGTGTCTGTGTAATTAATAAAGCTTAACCAGAATGTACAATAATTTGCAGTATAGCACTTACAATGGACTTCAATGTAGCATACTGTAACATTATGATGGGTTTGTGCAGCTCAAATATGTATCTAAAGTGTCTATATTAATTCTTCCATTCAAAATTGTGTTATTTGAGCTGTAAACCAAGTTTACATGGTTATAATGGGGTTTGAAATATTTGCATGTAACTTTGCACAGACAAGGTTAATAGTGATTTTTACCCTTTAGTCCTGTGTTAGGCCTACATATGGTTTGTGACTACACTTTTGATATGGCGTGTATACAGCAACATGTATCCTGGTTCAATATCTTTTTCCATAAACTTCCATTTTAAGTGCAATACTGTAAATGTGGATCTTGCTTGTTTGTTTACATACTGAGAAGCGAGTCAAATGATTTTCTGCCGTCAATAGAGCTTAACTGGTATAGACTGGGGAACATTTCTTTAACCTTAATTTAGTCAGGTAGCAACTAGTAAATGAATGTAAACACAATTCACCCTGGGCACCTTGTCACTGATGTGCCATATGCAATTAACATGGAAAACTGTCTGCAATGTTGGCATGCTAAACACTTTTCCAAAACAGTGGTTGGTAATGCAGCTGTCCCATCCCATCATTCTTAACGCAGGGGGTCTGTATGCACTCAGCTTTAACTATTCTAGATTGATCGTAAACATTCTAGCTCAGGGGAGCCTAAGGATACCGAGACTATGCGGCTGTTTGGATCTATTTCTGTGTGGTTTAATGTATCATGGCTGCTTTGATGTTAGTCTGATTTTATGCATTCATATGTCCATGCTGAAGCATAATTTTAGAACTGGATAATGGAGTCTTTTATACTGTCTGTGTGATGGAGGCGACGAGACGAGAGGCATGCAGATCCATATGCAAGGCTTTATTAAGAGACGGGGTCATAACAGGCATGGGTCAGACAATGGCAAACAGGTATTGAGGACAAGACAGAAGAATAATCCAAAACGGGCGTGGTCGATCAACGGCTAACAATATCCAGAGGGCTTGACAAGAGGGGTAATCCGACAATATGAGCAATAGTCCAGGCAAGGTGCAAACATAGTCCGAATGGCAAGACGAAAGGATAATACAAAATACACAGGCAAGAATCTGAACACTGGAAAGCAGGCAGGGCAAGACTATTACTTGGAACTAAGAACTAGAAATGGCTCCGTAGAGTAGCTATCGCTATCAGTGATAAACGCTATACAATACTCGGCGTTAAATGGTGGCGTGAGACTGATTTATATAGTGTGTGTTATTGGTAGCAGCTGTGTGTGATTGGTTAAAGGTGAGCTTGTGATTAGTGCAATGGAGCATGGGAAATGTAGTCCAGGGTGATGTGTAACAGTCTGTGTGGTGTGAGAGTCAATATAATGGGAGGGTGACCTCTGGTGGCAAGCAGACGGAAGTTCATGGACAGGATTCGTGACAGTCTGCTTATGTGCATTCATTTTAGTATTTAATATATGATGTTATCTTGCTTGCAATGTAATGTCAAGGCTATATAAGAATAAAACACACACACAAACATTATATGTATTGCTGTATTTTTCTAGTAGTGTCTGTGCATATTCTGAGGTAATACTAGACATGACACTATTTATACATTTAGCATTTGTTCCCCTCACCTTTCATTACATGTTTCCAATCTGCTGTCCAAGAGGTTATAAAGTAACTATATGCAGGGTCTATTACAGGCAAATCAATAAATCATTCAAATCATGCGGAGGCCTGTGTAGGGCGACTTGACAGACTCACAGTGTGTCATACAAACACAGATCCTGCGATCTCACACGCGGGTGAATCTCACATCTGTCAAGAACATGTTCGATCAAAAGAAAGTATTAAGAAATTATTTTTTTGCAGAAAATGAATCCTATTATTAAGACAGTTATGTTTTTTGCAATGTGAAATTCTCATTACCTTACTAAAAAAAGTCATAGTCATTGAGATCACATGAGATCTATTTATGTATTTAGTTATTTAATAATTTGCAATTATGTGGCTGTGTGTGTGTGTGTATATATATATATATATATATAATTAAACATTTTCATCACTTGAAATAAAATAAATATTAACTGAAATACAATAAAATATTTAAATAAATATTTCAGCTGGCAACCTTTCTCATTATAAATTAGCCTAGTTTACCTGGTTGTACTAAAATAACTAAAACTAAAACTAAAATTTATAAAAAAAATTATACAGATATATAAAACAATAACTTCTAAAAATTACAAAATCACACAATAAAATTACAAAAATTTTGGCTAAAATTAAAAGGAAAACGGAAAATATAAAAAGAAAAACTGATTCAAATTATTCATAAAAATAGTATTATGTCATTGATGCTAAAATAACAATACAAAGCCACATAATTGCAAATATTTTTTAGTTTTAGTATGGTAGTTTTACCATAGTACTACCATGGTAATTTCTGGACCACTCTGGGGTCATAAGTGTGTACTTAATATTTTTTTTGTATTTAAAAGGCACTTAAAAGAATAGCATGGTTAAATTAAACCTTTTATTTATTTATTTTATTTTATTTTTGCATTGCATTATTATCATTGTACAATGGTACTCTTTGATTTTTTATTTTTTTCAGTGAAATTTAGTGAAACTAAAATCTGACTTGTGAACTGGTAATATTTAATCCAATGCATTGGAAGTGTTGGCGGTAACAAACCTCCATCCTCCGTCCTCATGGGGGCGATAGAGTTTCCATCACATGGCTGCGCCATTAAACTGGATGTGATATTGATAATCTTCAGGTAAGTAAAATATAGAGTGACATAAGATGTGGTATATAAAAAAGACAAATTATTTGTAGCGTTTTCCCGCTTTTACTGTCCTACAAATTGCTTTTGATCAGCACACTTTGACAGATTTTAAAGAAGAGAATTTCTTCAGTATGGCTGCGAAAGGACAAATCTGTTTGTGAAAAAGAAAAATGGCATGCGTGATAATTTGTCAAATCTCATCAGACGTATTCAACAAAGCACAATCAGTGACTTCAGTCTGCATGCGGTCGTGGGTCGCGACACACTCGCGATTCAGACCTGATTGCATCTATTGATATAAGAAAGAAAAGCAGGAAAGCAGTAGACAAAACAGATTCAAGATTCAAAACAA
>NW_015646846.1:522743-536111 GCF_001515625.1 Sinocyclocheilus rhinocerous | reverse complement strand
GGGGAGGTGAGAAAGAAAAATGGAGAGGGAGGGTTTATTTTAGAGCATGTGCGTCTTGAGCAGGTGCTGGCTGTGTGCTGAGAGTGTCTGAGGACAGTTTGAGTATCTGATCTGAGTCATACACAGAAATGACTCACAAACCACACCAGTCCTCATCAACATACATAGAAAGAGAGAGAGAGAGAGGAGGGACGCCTTGGTGTCTTTTAACACCTTTCGCAGTACCTGGTGACTCTTGTGTAAGCTTTGTATTTCTGGTTTGTTCATTCAGACTCATTGGGTGGCTAAATTAGGTGGTTCGTGTGGTAAAAATGGCATCTACTTCTTGAGTGCTCTGAGAATGAAGTTCTGTTTTAAGAATATAACTGAAATTCAAAAGCCAAGCCTTATATAATCACAGTATCAGATGGTACTCTCTATGTAATATTTAACACTAAAAAAATATTTTTAAAGTTGTAAATAAAACACATAAATGCAGTACATTTTACGAGAAAATTGTTTAGGTCTTTCTACTTTAAAATTTCATGTTTAATTAATTTAATGTGTTACTTGCGGTCTCTTTGTAATTAATTGTGAAATTTACTAGCAATTTAGAGTTTTATTATTATAATTTATTTATTTATTTATTTTTAGTGTACTTCGAAAAAAAAAAACTTTTGTTCCATCGATATGCTTGAAAAGGTTTTAATTAATCCAAATTTAGTTTTATAATTTTTAGCAAAAATGGGTCTTAAATATATTTAAATTTAAATTAAATTCTATTTTAAATTTTAGTAACTCAAGTATAGTTTTCGCCATGAAAGTAACCATAGAGGCTGGCATGGCATTAAAAAACAATACATATATCAGTATGTATTTTTGGGAAAAAAATACAAAATACATATATCAACGCACAATACTTTAATATACCATGCTACAGAATGATTAGCCATACAAATAAAGAATACTACTTATTGGAAGTACCTTGGAGTACTGCATTAATAATAATAATAATTATTATTATTACTTATTTTATTTTTTTGCATTGCATTTTTATCATTGTACCATGACCAAAAATATTCATTTTTTTTGTTTGTTTGTTAGTGAAAATAGTTACTGTAGCTTGTCCATTGATATATTCAGTTCATCTGTGTCATATGCAAAAAAGTAGAGTTGGCGCCTGAGAGAAAGATAAAGAAGGAATAAAAAAGTAAGAAAATAAATAATGTAATGCAGCTATAGTGGTGATAGCATGACAACCATGTCATACCAAAGCTACTGACAAAGCATGGTAAAAATATGGTGGTGAATATATATAGTTCAAGGGTACTTTGTGGGTCAGGTTGTCTATTAATAGAACAAAGACAGAAATACAAAGTGACTTCAGCTTATGTCATTCTAATATCATTGTTAGGTGGTAACCCACTATTATTAGAGTCCATTCATGTTTCCACAACAAGAAAATATAGTCCTACATTCATAACTTTATCCTGACAGGAAAGGCTTGTGATGAGACCATGACCAAAAAAATTTGGTAATACCATGGTATTTTGTAAGCATGGGCTAACCACAATGTGTGGACATAAATAACATTTTAAAACATAAGTTTAAACTTTTTCAATACCATCTTCCATTTCATTGCAGCTCTCCATATCCAGGCAATGACTCTGACCAGCTTCGTCAGGCTGCTGAACTTCCTGCTATATATCAATGACCTTTGTTACTGCAGAGCTAGCCGGTGCTACACATCATTTAGTATGAAATACTACAAAATCAACCATGTTTTTGCTGGTTAGCATAAGCAGAGACAATTAGCGATACAGCTGTAGGCTAAAATGCAGGGTTGGCTTGTTTACGAGGACACTAATTGTCTCATCCAAGCTGGTTTCTAATGATAACCAAGCTGTCAAACCACTACTGCTGTGTGTGCTAAAGCTAGTTGTGCTGACATGTAGCGCTGTCAATGAAACGACTGACTACTGTGCAACGTCATAGCCTAGCACAGTGTTGATTAGCCCATTACTCATGGTCTGTTAATGAGACGACTGCGTGAAAGAAGAAATGATTCTATATGCAGTTCAATCTTTGCACTAATGCCCAAGTGAGATTAGACATGCATTCAGGTTATTATTGGAAAATAGAGTTGAATGTCGGCTCATTGCATTTATTATAAAGCACATTTATTGTAATGTGTTTTTCGATGCTAATAGCTTTATCATCTGGTGTCGGGTGAGTTGTATACGTCTAGGATATAGTTCTCAGTTATATTACATTTAAATATGTAAATATGCAAAGGTACAAATGAGTTTTGAGTGGAAGGCAAACATTTTTAATACGAATACATTGCAGAAATTTCAGAACAGTTGTTGATCATTTGGCCTTGGAAGAGTCTGATGAGAAATAAGTTCATAGTGAGACTTGGAAAATCTGAACACACATTTGATGTGATGTTGAAATCTCTTCTGAAACAGTAGACAGGCAAAAGTCTTGATTTGTTCTCCTATAATTGTATTTTTGAGATTAATGTTTGCAATATTAAAGCTATTATTGAGAGATCAATATATCTCCTTTGTTATTTTGTTTTTACAAAAGCCATTTACGTCTCTGAATGAGTTAAATGTGAATTGTCTGAGGTTGTGAATGTTTTGCTTTTACAAATACATTAGGAGATGCTACACTGGCCAGTCAGTGAAGCTTTTAATAAGCATTAATGTGAGTGTGTTGAGCTGCATTGTGAGCTGGTAAGTGCATCCAGCTGGTGGTGTTAGCGGTGATATAAGTGACGGTTTCTTTCCTCGGTACACTCCTCCGTATGTGAGTCACCAAAAGCCAGAGGAAGCAGGAAGAGACGAGAGCAACATCCAAAATGACAGTTGTTTTATTTTTGTCCCCAGACATTCAGGGATCTTGTGTGGGAGCTAAAAACATGCAAAGACATTTAAGAGGCGGAAATATATTTATATGCACACAGATTTCGGATAATTCTTGAGCAATCAAGGTAGCATCACTTTGAGTTATCTAGGGCAGGATTCACGTTAGCAAGTTGTATAAGTCAGTGCAAACTGGGTCTTGACTGGTTTTGCATCACAACCTAGATTTTACATTACATTTTTACAAATGGTGACCCAAGTGCCAAAGTAAATAAGGATATCATTAGAAATTAGACATTGAAATGTATTGATATTACTATGCATAATTATTTTAATAGCTATGGCTGAATAAGAAAATTGTCACTTTTGGTTTGTAAATGTCTCTCAAATTGCATTTTATTACTGTATTTAAATTTAGCATTTTTGTGTGTGACCTTATCAGTTCAGCAGTTTTCACGTTATAATGTCGTATAATGCAGTGCAAACTTGTTCTTAACTGGGTTTGCATCACAATGCAGATGTTTGCATTACATTTTACAACTGGTGACCAAACAAAGTACCAAAATGATCGTACAAAAGACAACGTCAGACATTTAAAATCTATTAATGTTACTATGCAAAATGTTTATCATGAACAAGGCTGCATAAGAAAATTGTAAATGTCTCTCCAGTATCGATTTTAGAAACATTATTTATCTTTTAAATGTTAACATCGCAGCACTCTGCCTAGAAAATATTGCAGTGTTTGATTGAACGCGCTGCAAATAACATCAAAAATATGGGAAATATTATATGGCTAGTTACATTTTATTATTTTAATTTAGCATAGCTGTGCGTGACCTTATCAGAACAGGTCTGCAGCCCATTTTTTGAGGTTGGCACACAACAGTTGCTTTACGCATTATCTCTGCAGTAACCTATTGCTTAATGGTTAGCCTTATGAAAATGTCTAGAAGATTAATACTCTAATAATCCTAATCACCATTTTATCAGCAAAGTTGTATAAATGAAACAGAAGGGATGTGCAAATCCAAGGCTCATCCTAAGTTTTACTTCAGCACGACTCCTGCTTAAAATAGCTTGGCTTGCGCTTTGAGAACAGGCCTGTGTATCAATCAACAGAAGCGCGCACATGCACAATTCAACACCCAGTCTGCAAAAATAGATCACCACACTGAGTTCTGGCACGTTGTACAAAAATATGCCATGGCAGTGGAGAAGCGCATGCATTTGTAGTCGTTTCATCAGGATCTATAGGCATCCTTGAGCGGTTTTAGGGTTTGGTGAGATCATGGGTGCATCTAAAACAAGAGACGCAGTCAGGTGTGATGTCAGAAAAGTTTTTTGCATGGTTGCACGGTTAGACAGAAGTGTTTTTGGTTGGTCATAACATGGCCACCTGTTATTCCACTGGGAAAATTCCATTAGCATGTTTGGGGTCACAGTGGACACCATGTGCATCCAGAGGAATATAACACCACCCACCTCAGAGGACACTTCCTCTTTCCATTCATATAAAAGACCCTGGTGACCACCAGCAGCATCCAAACAGATCACAAACCTTGAGATTTGAACCTCACCAACCAGGAAAACACAATAAGAGCCATGAGTACAGCTGCCGTCCAGCAAAGCCGGCCTTTTAGCAGAGCCGTCAGAAAGATCAAGGTGGCTTCGACGGTGAACAGCCTCGCCAAAAGCTGGCAAAGCTGGGCGAACAAACACACCGACAAGCAAGACATGATCCCGAGCGGATGGATGCCCGACACCATCATTGAGGACACGAAAGAAAAGCAGAAGGAGAAGAGTGAGATGAAACTCTTGGTTACTCCTCGTGTGGTTTCAGTGAATAGCGAAGATGATGCGGACGACCAGATCAAGACGGTGACCGTGACTAAAGCCATCACGCCAAAATGTAACGAATACGGAAAAGACTTAGTGAACATCATCAAGGAGAAGATCAACACCAATCAGCTAACATCAGAGGACACCAAAAACTTTCTTGGCAACGAATCTCCCACCAGGAGACGCTACTGTGGCGGGAAAGCAGGAACTTTGATGAAGGCGCTGGGATCCCGAAGTAGCGGTTCAGATGCTGAGGACAGTGGTCTTGGGGAGGAAGCATCTCTGAGCGACAACAGCGATCAGAATGAGAGTGAACCAAAGAAACATGTCAACAGACAAAAGGTGTGTTTATCTGTTCAATTCAAGCTATGTTCTGGCAGTTTTTATTTGTTCTGAGTGCACATAGCCAAGCTTATTAGCAAAAGCTATTTTCACTAACTCCGCCCACAATTGCTTAGATATTATAGCTTTAGTTTAAATAACGTATTACTTCTGTTCACACTTTGTGTGAATAGCATCTAAGACTATTAGCACTTAGTGTGAACAACATGTATTTTAGTTCTCCACAACAAATCATTTAATGTATTGTTATTCAGAACAGAACAAAAATGAAAATATAAGTTTAAAACAAACATAAATTATAGTGGCATATAATAAAAAAACATTTATTATAAATGGCAAGCCGAAACAAAATTAAAGCAAAACTGATACTACCGGTGTATGGCAAATACGCTATAAAAATTAACTTGCGCATGTTTTACTTTAAATGCATTATATAAATTGCTTTGGAATATAATTCATAGCACATTTCAGATGACAAAAAATCTGCGACATATTCCGGAAAATACAGTACCTTTTTTACACCAGTGTAAATAGGCACTGTCATTTGTTTTGTTATCTTGAATGTAATTCGGTTGTCGCTCCTTTTATGAGAGAATCTCAGTCTGTTCACATTGAATTCAGTTGTTATGGGAGTGAAAACTAAATTCACTCTTGAAAAGTTCAGGTAGTGAAAGCCACATTTACATTAAAGTCACACATCTTTTCTTCCATATTGTGACGTACAAGGGATTATAAAATAATACGTAGAAAAAATAAAAATAGGGCGGGGATTTGGTTCTAGTCATCAGTTGTTGATTGGATGGAGGCAAGATTAATTTAAATGTGGTTGTCTCTGAAAATACTCACAAAATCTATAGTAAAAGTGTTTTGATAGTGAATCTTTTGATGTTTTTGAATGACTCTTTAAATAGTTGAATATCAGAGTTTCTTGGTTGAAAAGATGAGAATTACCGCTAACTGCAACTGAACTGACTATTCATTCAAGGCTTTAATAAAAAATTAAAAAATCTTTCAATTATTTCAATTTATAGATTTTTTCCCTATAAATAATAATGGCAAGCTGGGCTTTAGAGCCTTAGATCAAGTCAAAGTCCAACTGTATCATCACGGCCACATAATGTTCCATCATAGACTCAGGCATGTTCTGCCGCAATGGAATATATGTAAATAAAAACAGTGATGGATCATTTTCATCTGACCTTCAAAAAGCAGCATGCTCACCCTCAACTTGATGAGTGAGATCCATCACAGCTGTGACACCGTGGTATTTGTATATCACCAGCTTGCGTTTCACAGGACGCATTTGCACGGGTTCAGATGGCGCCCATGTGAAATTAGTGCCCCTTGAAGACATCCTGAGAAATATTTAACAGTAACGCTCAGGCATGTCAGACAGACAGTAGTGTAATTTGACTGTCTGGTGACAAGCCAGGTTGTCTACACCTTAAACAAGATCTGAATAATGTATTATTGTAAAAAAAAAAAAGATGTTTTAAAGTCAACATGAAATCCAAATTTGCAGTATTTACTTTCCTAATAGACATTCCTAGTCTTATTGTGCATGTTAATCTACAGAAAAAATTTTTGTCTTTTAAAGTGAATTCTTATTCTTATTATTCTTACTATTTATTTTTATTATTATTATCATTATTAATACTACTACTACTACTACTACTAATGATTTAATAATAATAACCTCTGAAATCTTTTGTAGATGATGTCACCTAGGCCACCTTGAATAACATGAACTAAATTTCTTTCTTGTTGAATGCAGTAAAATCAAATAAATAAATAATTGCACAACTGCTGATAATAAAAAGAAATTATTAATTTTTATTATTATTTTCTGACTATAAAATCTTTGTATAAACTATATTTATAGATAAATATTTTATATTAATTCTAAAATATTTATTTATTTATTTGTTTATAAATTTCTGTATTGACTTTTGTACATGCAACAAAATCCACGAACCAAGCAAATTCATCTTATTTCACCTTATATTACCTTATCTTATATTCTTATTATTATTCACCTTTCTTTTTTGCATCTAATTCTTTAAAACATACACTTTGTGATGTGATTATGTGGTCCTGAATAACACATGAATCTTGTCCTCTCAGATTAAAATAACCACCATGGACGACTTGAGGAGCACGTGGCAGCGGTTCGCTGAAGACCACATTAAAGGCCAGAAGCTCAACCCTTTCAGTGAAGAGTTTGACTATGAACATGCCATGGCTATTCGACTCCAAAAGGGCGATACGGGATACGGACGGCCCAAAGAGGGATCCAAGACTGCCCAACGTGCCGATCGGGCTCAAAAACACATCCACCGTGAGATGGAGGAGATGTGTTTTATCATACGCGACATGGGCCAGCGGGATAAAGAGGGATGTATCTATGTCACCTTCGGCCGTCTGTTTGACCGCTACGTTAAAATCTCCGATAAAGTTGTGGGAATTTTGTTGCGCTGTCGCAAACACAAGATGGTGGACTTTGAGGGCGAGATGCTCTGGAAGGGCCAGGATGATGACGTTATAATCACATTACTAGAATAATGTGCTAGAAAGTTGCTAATGCTGCATTCAAGTCCTCCTGGGAAGTTTGTATTTATGAGTTGACAAGTCGTAATTACGACGTCAGGTGTGTTCAAGTCACTTTGGTCGGAACAAGATGGCGCTACTACTACTACTACTAATGATTTAATAATAATAACCTCTGAAATCTTTTGTAGATGATGTCACCTAGGCCACGTTGAATAACATGAACTAAATTTCTTTCTTGTTGAATGCAGTAAAATCAAATAAATAAATAATTGCACAACTGCTGATAATAAAAAGAAATTATTAATTTTTATTATTATTTTCTGACTATAAAATCTTTGTATAAACTATATTTATAGATAAATATTTTATATTAATTCTAAAATATTTATTTATTTATTTGTTTATAAATTTCTGTATTGACTTTTGTACATGCAACAAAATCCACGAACCAAGCAAATTCATCTTATTTCACCTTATATTACCTTATCTTATATTCTTATTATTATTCACCTTTCTTTTTTGCATCTAATTCTTTAAAACATACACTTTGTGATGTGATTATGTGGTCCTGAATAACACATGAATCTTGTCCTCTCAGATTAAAATAACCACCATGAACGACTTGAGGAGCACGTGGCAGCGGTTCGCTGAAGACCACATTGAAGGTCAGAAGCTCAACCCTTTCAGTGAAGAGTTTGACTATGAACATGCCATGGCTATTCGACTCCAAAAGGGCGATACGGGATACGGACGGCCCAAAGAGGGATCCAAGACTGCCCAACGTGCCGATCGGGCTCAAAAACACATCCACCGTGAGATGGAGGAGATGTGTTTTATCATACGCGACATGGGCCAGCGGGATAAAGAGGGATGTATCTATGTCACCTTCGGCCGTCTGTTTGACCGCTACGTTAAAATCTCCGATAAAGTTGTGGGAATTTTGTTGCGCTGTCGCAAACACAAGATGGTGGACTTTGAGGGCGAGATGCTCTGGAAGGGCCAGGATGATGACGTTATAATCACATTACTAGAATAATGTGCTAGAAAGTTGCTAATGCTGCATTCAAGTCCTCCTGGGAAGTTTGTATTTACGAGTTGACAAGTCGTAATTACGACGTCAGGTGTGTTCAAGTCACTTTGGTCGGAACAAGATGGCGATTTAACTTTTCTATATAAAATTCACATTTTTTTTTTTACTCTACATCTACAAAATGATGAATAAAGAATGTGCATCGTGTTTTTGCTTTTTTCCTGTTTTTATTCAATTTATGAAGGTGATGGAATTAATTATATGGTAATTATACAATAATATAATATTTTGTATATGTAGCTTATGTACTTTTATTGTACATGGCAAAAAAAAAACGTAATTATCTTAATTTCAACAAATTTACCGTCAATACAGACGCTGCATATCTATAGTCTATGGCTGCATCCATTGCATCCGATGTGTTTTTCTCACTGACACGCCAGAAACTCAGGGCTTAAAGAAAATTCAGAGTTTCCCACTCGTAATAACGACTCGTAAATATGATCTATCCGACATGACTTGAATGCACCATAAGTTGCAGTGTAAAAAAGTAACTAACTTATTTCTTTAACTTCATTTTTCACAGTATCTCAGCTCAAAATACTGTTGTTTTTGCACTAAAAACCTACTTTTTTCCGACAAGTAGTGGTGCAGCATGTCAAAATGGTGCATTGCTGTTTTTTACGCATTTGTGCAAATTCGAAAAATTATTGTTTTGATGCTTTTTGCACCAGATGCGTAGTTATAAACTACTTTCAACTTGAGTGTAGTTAAACAACTTTAAAGGGGTCATATGATGCGATTTCAATAACCTTAAACTGCATAAACACATTTCATTACACCAAATACACAAAATAATTTTCTTTTTAGCAACATCATATGACCCGTTAGGTTCTAGATATCTAGTTTCAAATTAGCCCTCTATTTATAATTTTTTCTAGCAGGATGAAATGTTAGAACCTTGAGAACATTCCAGAAAACTGCTGAACTTTCTGAGATGAACATGTTCTCTTCTGTGTCCATTCTGGTGCATGACGTGTTCTGAAAGCGGATTTTTGTTTTAGTAGTGAGCTGCTTCATATTTGAGATGGTGAAAGGGTGACTCCTCGCTCACAGTTTACAGAAGGGAATATACGGATCTCGTGTTTGTCTCCTCATACATCAAACATCAGGCATCGTCTGAAGGCTTTGCACACCAGCTTTGATGTCTAGACATGTTTTGGAAATCATCTCATGTTTCATCTCATGTTGGTCTTGTGAGAATATAGGAGTAGGGTATGTTTTTTTTTTTTTTTTTTGCTTTGGTGCGATCATTATTTCCCATCTGAACATTTTGTTAATTTGCGTCTACTTTCAGACATTTGCTGTTGTTTTATTGTTCAATGTTTGTGGCTCTTTTTAATAACCTCTTTCAAAATGAAAGCATGATAGTCTTCTTACAGAAGGATTTGTTGTAAATAAAACAACAAATGTAATTATTTGATGTGGAATTATTTTCCTGTCAGTAAAGGATGTAATAAAACCACTTTTGTGTTACAGAAGATACAACATTGTCCTAATGAGAGGATGTCTCACTTTTTTATTATTATTATTTGTATAATTATCCATCAATTATTTGATAGTTTGAAGATAAAAGGTTTGATTTTGGCTTTAATATTTTTTCTGTTATTTTTACATATGTTTGTGTTAGGGCCAAATTTTTTATTGGTAGTAATATTAATATTGGTAATTTAATTATATTATGACAATATTATATAATTGTAATATTATTGTATTAAAATAAAAAAAATTAAAAAAGTATGAATAATATATTATTACATTCTATTAATACTAATATCGTCTATATTAATATACAATGCTAATCACTACATTGCTCGAAAAGGTTTTTCCAAATCATGAATTTCTTTTAGCCCATCAACACATGTTTGAAATGGCACTAAATTCTTGAGGATCTCAGGCATTCAGCGCTTCGTCTAAAACCAAGTATATATTGCTACATGGATGCAGAATGTAATGCAGAGACAATCTGGCTTTAATCCCTGTAACAAATAAAGTGAGCAAAAAAATCATTTAGTTATTGCTTTTTAAGACAATAAACGTTAAAGTCTTCAAAAAGAATGTGGCAGTGCTTTATATGGCCTTTATAGCATGATTATGTTGAGGGTATTTGAGGTACTTCTCAGAGAGGAATACATCTTTTAAAAAAATATTTTTGTCTAGTGGTAAATAGTGTATTTTCTTCGCAAATAGTCATAAATTTTATGCTGGACGTAAAAATTCTTGGCTATGCAGAATGCCGTTTTCTTCCCTTTCTGTGCTAGAGTATAGAAATGTTTTGCTTTTCATCATTTCAGGATGTATGAAAACATTTGTATCAGTATGTATTAATCCCTGACGCTGATCTTGCATCAGGACGGCACACAGTACATCTCAGTGCGATGTAACAGTATTTTCGTTTGATCGTCCACTGCTACATGTTTGCTCAACTGCCAGCGAAAACGCTCTATAATCCGGTATCAATCAATTCCATGCAAAATCTCATTAGATGGTGGCAAACTAAGATGCCTTTCATGCGTATGCTACTATCTAATGCTACAACCTTATCATTGCTACTAAAGTTTCTGCATCCCGAAGTCACAAATAATATCATAATGTAAAGAAGAAAGTGTACTTTGGCTTATGCCAAACTTGCGGTTGCTTACAAGAAAGACATTTAAGATTATAAAGTGCAAAACTAAATGATCTTTTAATAATTAGTAATAGACTCTTCAATATCGGCCATGGCGATTAATTTGACCAATATTTGATTTTTATTTATTTTTTTACAGAAGTGGTCATTCTGCCTACTGTTCGTTTTAAAAACCACAGCCTTATGAATAGAACAAATTTTCCTTTTTCAATATTTTTCTGAAAATGTGTTCATTTAAATTCATTCATTTCATGTACATGTCATCATAAAATTGTATTATATATGTATATATATCATGTCTGTTTATGCCACTCTGCTCTCTAGATATTGGTTTCAGCCATTAAAAACCTCACATCTGTCGACCACTACTGTAGTTATAACTCCAAGTATATCATTTACTCACATTTATTTCATAATCACTATGTTACTTCAGCATCTTGCATCCATTTTAATTTTCCCATATAATATTAGTGGGGGAAAAAAG
This sequence comes from Sinocyclocheilus rhinocerous, assembly GCF_001515625.1. Taxonomy (NCBI): domain Eukaryota; kingdom Metazoa; phylum Chordata; class Actinopteri; order Cypriniformes; family Cyprinidae; genus Sinocyclocheilus; species Sinocyclocheilus rhinocerous. Next base: position 524,325 of record NW_015646846.1, on the reverse strand, counting down.
TACTCTGGAATATGTCACCATTCGGGAAAAGATTGTGGAAAATTAGTCTTTTTAAATATGTGTCTGCTTAGACTACTGATTCATAACGCCTGTAGTCACTGAATATAGACACTAACCACAAATAAAGCCACTCGCTGGCAGCATTGGCACTGTTCAGTAATGAGAAAGACGAAACGGAAGAGACACAAACAGAAAAAGATCCGTGTGCAAACGAAATCATGAACTACAAACATCGACTCTTTTCAAACTACACACATTGAATCTTTTTAAGACATATATCTATTCTTGTATTGTTAATTACACAAGAAAATGAATGCAAACCCGCACTTTTATTACTGATACATTCTTCTCTCTATTGTATGTCATATTGCACGAACCCATCTGTTTCATCCAATCCGTTGCAGCACCCACTGTGACGACTGCACAAACATTTACCTGCTTTCTGGAAATCAGCTCTAAATTGAGGATGTTTCCTCATACAGACCATCACAAGCTAATGTGTTGAAAGCTAAAATAAAGCCCAGACGTCTGGTCTGCATCCTTTGCCTTTTTCTCAGAGGCTGAAAAAGAGCATTTCCTCTCTGGTCAATTCTGGAATATTGCAGAAAGGTCATTTGTTCCGAAGAAATTCTAGAGCATTCCAGAGGTTTCAGGTGCCGCAGTCATGCACAACCAGCACTCTTAGGATCGGGGGGGTCTGTGAGAGCCCTTCCAGAGAAAAATAAATCTAGTGGAGTTGTTAGTCTTATGAGCGTTCACAGCACGGCCCGACGGTGCTCTCCAGAGAGAGCTGTGAGGAGTGGCGGATCAGCGGCGTCATCGTGGGGTCCACCATAGAAGAGGTGGGGAAAAGCTTGTACCAGCCAATCACCATGTTTGTCAAATCCAGCTCCTCCAATAGGATGCGGGCCACGCCCATGAAGCATTTACGATCCATCCGGCCATAGTTTCCCCAAACGATGACCTGTTCATGAGAAATGGAAGCATTATTTTATCATAAGGAACAATGAAAAGTACTTTTGACTATAATATTCTACATTTTTTTAATGTCTATATAATCCTCGTAGTTCATTTCAGAATTCTCAAAAAAAATGTATACCATAATCCATGGTCATTTTTTGTTAATTCCATCATTCTGGGTGAATAAAGAAAGAAAATAAAGCTTATTTTAGAAGCGTTAATTGTCACGTGTCATTCAGTTTGGACTTTGTTGTTTTCCTCTTGCATGTTCCCCCTCATTGAGTTAATTGTGTCATTTTGTTCAGGTGTGTGTAGTTCATTATCCTTGTTTGGTTCAGTAATGTTCAGTTCTAGTTTGTCCGGTCTCGTCTGCGTTTATGCTACCCCGTCCCTGCGTCTCAATGTTCATACTATCCATCCTAAATAGTATGTGAGATTAGAATAAGTGTGTCCCAAAGCATAGTATGTTGAAAAGAGTATGCCAAAAGTGGTCTACTATTTCAGGTCGATTTTTTAAGTGTGGATCCATGCACACTCTAATGGCTAAAATTGCCCACAATCCATTGCGCTTTGGCGAAGGATTCGGTCCAGAACTACAAACACGAATAAAACACGTTAAAAA
>NW_015646846.1:494404-516280 GCF_001515625.1 Sinocyclocheilus rhinocerous | reverse complement strand
TTGTTAATCCCCGAGGCTGATCTTGCGTCAGGACGGCACACAGCACATCTCAGTGCGATGTAACAGTATTTTCGTTTGATCGTCCGCTGCTACATGTTTGCTCGACTGCCAGCGAAAACGCTCTATAATCCGGTATCAATCAATTCCATGCAAAATCTCATTAGACGGTGGCAAACTAAGATGCCTTTCATGCGTATGCTACTATCTAATGCTACAACCTTATCATTGCTACTAAAGATTCTGCATCCCGTAGTCACAAATAATATCATAATATAAAGAAGAAAATGAACTTTGGCTTATCCCAAACTAGCGGTTACTTATAAGAAAGACATTTAAGATTATAAAGTGCAAAACTAAATGATCTTTTAATAATTAGTAATAGACTCTTCAATATCGGCCATGGCGATTAATTTGACCAATATTTGATTTTTATTTATTTTTTTACAGAAGTGGTCATTCTGCCTACTGTTCGTTTTAAAAACCACAGCCTTATGAATAGAACAAATTTTCTATTTTTCTGATTTTTCTGAAAATGTGTTCATTTAAATTCATTCATTTCATGTACATGTCATCATAAAATTATGTATATAATGTATATATATCATGTCTGTTTATGCCACTCTGCTCTCTAGATATTGGTTTCAGCCATTAAAAACCTCACATCTGTCGACCACTACTGTAGTTATAACTCTAAGTATATCATTTACTCACATTTATTTCATAATCACTATGTTACTTCAGCATCTTGCATCCATTTTAATTTTCCCATATAATATTAGTGGGGGAAAAAAGTACTCTGGAATATGTCACCATTCGGGAAAAGATTGTGGAAAATTAGTCTTTTTAAATATGTGTCTGCTTAGACTACTGATTCATAACGCCTGTAGTCACTGAATATAGACACTAACCACAAATAAAGCCACTCGCTGGCAGCATTGGCACTGTTCAGTAATGAGAAAGACGAAACGGAAGAGACACAAACAGAAAAAGATCCGTGTGCAAACGAAATCATGAACTACAAACATCGACTCTTTTCAAACTACACACATTGAATCTTTTTAAGACATATATCTATTCTTGTATTGTTAATTACCTTTTATTAGTGATACATTCTTCTCTCTATTGTATGTCATATTGCACGAACCCATCTGTTTCATCCAATCCGTTGCAGCACCCACTGTGACGACTGCACAAACATTTACCTGCTTTCTGGAAATCAGCTCTAAATTGAGGATGTTTCCTCATACAGACCATCACAAGCTAATGTGTTGAAAGCTAAAATAAAGCCCAGACGTCTGGTCTGCATCCTTTGCCTTTTTCTCAGAGGCTGAAAAAGAGCATTTCCTCTCTGGTCAATTCTGGAATATTGCAGAAAGGTCATTTGTTCCGAAGAAATTCTAGAGCATTCCAGAGGTTTAGCTCCTCCAATAGGATGCGGGCCACGCCCATGAAGCATTTACGATCCATCCGGCCATAGTTTCCCCAAACGATGACCTGTTCATGAGAAATGGAAGCATTATTTTATCATAAGGAACAATGAAAAGTACTTTTGACTATAATATTCTACATTTTTTTAATGTCTATATAATCCTCGTAGTTCATTTCAGAATTCTCAAAAAAAATGTATACCATAATCCATGGTCATTTTTTGTTAATTCCATCATTCTGGGTGAATAAAGAAAGAAAATAAAGCTTATTTTAGAAGCGTTAATTGTCACGTGTCATTCAGTTTGGACTTTGTTGTTTTCCTCTTGCATGTTCCCCCTCATTGAGTTAATTGTGTCATTTTGTTCAGGTGTGTGTAGTTCATTATCCTTGTTTGGTTCAGTAATGTTCAGTTCTAGTTTGTCCGGTCTCGTCTGCGTTTATGCTACCCCGTCCCTGCGTCTCAATGTTCATACTATCCATCCTAAATAGTATGTGAGATTAGAATAAGTGTGTCCCAAAGCATAGTATGTTGAAAAGAGTATGCCAAAAGTGGTCTACTATTTCAGGTCGATTTTTTAAGTGTGGATCCATGCACACTCTAATGGCTAAAATTGCCCACAATCCATTGCGCTTTGGCGAAGGATTCGGTCAAGAACTACAAACACGAATAAAACGAGTTAGAAAAACTACAAACGTGGCGGATGCGTGCGATCGACGGTTACGTAGAGAGGTTTACAAAAAGGGGTTCGAGTTACTAATAATCAACATTTAACCTGATAAAAAAAATATTTATTTATTGTTATCCGTGTTATATTTCATCTGCATCCATTTGGTCGTTAACTTTGAAATGCATCATTATGCAGAAAATATGAGCAGAGTTCTCCGCATGAAAGACCCGCGACTAGCAGATCAATGTGCTGCTACTTTTCTCTCCAGTACGGTAGTAAGAAATGCAATGTGGAGGATAAACTGTGACAAGATGATTGACAGGCCAGTTTGACAAGGTGCGTGTAAACAGGTGTGACAGAGACGCAGTTGTGTGACGTGATAGTATGTCCCAAAGCTTGCCTACTCTTCTACTACACACTCAAAAGTGTGTACTTTTTCTTCACCAAAAGAGTACATACTTTAAGGGCGTAGTATAAGTAGGCACATTGAGACGCAGCATGTGTGTTGAATTAAAGACTTTATAAACCTTCTTCTTCGTCTTCGTGTGTTTAATACAGTGTAGCTGTGACATTAAGGGAGCTTTTTTTTAGGAGTTTTTTTTTTTTCATGAACATTTTTGAAAACGCTTTAAATCCAGCACAAATCCAGATGCTGATTAAATCAACAAATTCTTTCATGGTACATAATTCTTTTAAAATTAAAAGAGTACATCATATTTTTTCTGCATTAAAGTAATAGAAATTCAATGTTTTTGCATTGCAGTCATGAGAATTGGGGGGAAATGTGCTTTATTGTCATGAAAATAATGTTACAATGCAAAAGATCCTTAAATAGCTACATTTTCTTTAAGCAAATCAAATTCCTCTCTCTGTTTTTATTTAAAAAAAAATTTTTTTTTTTTTTTTGATGTAAGATGACGTGGACATGTTCTTGACAGCTTTTGTGTGATTCATCCATCTTGCAGCACAAACTGAATAACTTGAATTTCCAAATATGATAATGAACGTGTGCAAATTTTGAAGAATAATTTATCTTAGATCAATCTAAAAGTTCCCTTAGATTACATAATAATGACAGATGTTTGGATGGAGGACGCCGTAAACCAGTGAATAAACATGCAAATGATGTTTTTCCCACCACTCGATGTTCCTGAACATCCTGCAGTCTGTTCTAACCTTTAATGTTTGTTGTGACAGACTTTCATAAATGTTGTCCTTAGAAAAATGTCTAATTCAGAGAGATATGAAATGTTTCCCCCTATTCCGTCACCGCTGCTAAAAATAAAGTGTTCACTGCATTGCTGTTTCTTCGCCAGTTCTCCAAATGATGGAGGGAATGCATAAGAAATGATCATGCACTGACATCACGTCACCTACAGGGAAATTACACCAAATTGGAAAAGACTTGGGTAAACTTTGCTGTAAATTAGAGCCTATTTTCTTTGTCATTTAAATAGCCAACTAGACAGATGCATTTGAAGTGCTTGACACCTTACTGTTAAGTGCATCAGGAAATTCAAGTATGATGCAGTTTTATAAGGCAAGCAACACTATTTCTATTGCTCATACTTAGCCTTTGAGATTTAAACCACCCCTAATGTTAAATATTAAAGTACTTGGACATTTTTTGCTTGGTGGACAATAAAATGTAAGCCATTTCTAACAACCAAATTAGCAAGAGAAACCACCCAGAACTTCTTTGCAATCGCACAGCAATGTGTAAAAATCCCTCTGATGGACCATAGCCTCATTGCAGCGAGTTTTGCACAAGTAACCCTCATTTTCTTCAGAAAAGGTAAAAAATCAAGTTTACCTGTACAACCTTTCCCTGCGGGCTCTCTGAAAAAACAAGGACTTGATTGTAAAGGGGATCTAACGATTTCCGGACGGACTTCGTCTTCTTTTTGGCAATGCAGATGCCGTTTTCCAGAAGGTAGACTTTAATGTAGGCCGCTGAAAGGGAAGAGGAAACAAAAAATATAATAATTCAAACGGCGTCCTTGAAATACACTAGATATTGAAAATAACTTTAAAGAGCCACCGATTTAGACATCTCTTTTCAATTTCCTCTCTTTTTTCAAAACACACACGCACACTTTTGGATAATGAATATTCAGATAAGAATAGGAAAACAATCTAAGAGAAACTTGTGTATTTGAGAACCAGACTATAAACATCTGCAGTCAGTTTTGTGCTCTGGCTAAATGAATCTAATCGCTCTATCAGGCTCATCCCTCTGTCTGATGAAGAATCACCTGGAGGGCCCTTAGATCCAGGCTTCATGATGAGTCCTCGAGCCTGAATGATCTCCACCTCCAGCTGTCCGTTCCTCTCCATCAGACCGATCTCAACATCTCCTGCAAACATCAGTATGCACGTTAACGAGTGTCAAGTGACATTATTTCTTCCTTTTTCAACAGCATTGTGTTGATTTGAGCTATTTTAATATTTTTGTAACAAGGTTTCCTTTGTTAACATTAGATAACTACATTAGTTACCATGAACTAACAATGAAAAACTAATAACAATGTATTTACTAATGCATTATTGAAATCAAATGTTGTATCTGTTAATATTATTTAATGGACCTGAGATAACATGGACTATAAATGAATAGTTCTATTTTTATTAACTAACGTTAACAAAGAATAAATACTGTAACAAATGTATTGTTCATTGTTAGTTAATGTTAGTAAATGCATTAACTAATGTTAACTAATAAGACCTTATTGTGAAGTGTTAACAGTATTTTAATTACAATGCCTGTATTTACACTGCAACAAATGCCTCGTTTGTAATGGGTTTTAATGTTTATGTCTCGTCGCTCCGGCCGGACACGGCATCAACAGTATGTGAGGGGCGTAACATTTCCGTCTCTTTTCCGTTAATGTTATTTTATTGATTATAAACTGATAGTTTGAGTCCTGGATGCTCATTGGTCATTTTGGCTAAACAGCCACCATATAAACATGTTCTGTTATTGTTTATATCTCAGGGACTATGTCTTTCATATTACAGAAACATACTCCAACAACATTTGAGAATTAAATAAGTATTGGTAAGCTTTTCTTGAAATTACATTCTGCACAATTTGTTATTTCATTAACCTATATCTCAGATTTTGCTTCTTTAATTATATCAGTGATTCAGGCTTTTGAAAATTATTTTTCATTATCATTTTTTGGAAGCATCAAAATAGAAGTACATCTCTTCTCACGCATACTAATTTCTATTTTATTTAATATTTTGTCATACAAACAACCTTTTGACAAGCAGCTCTGACAATTACCAACCAGTTATTGTGCATATAAAAAGATGTTGATTTCTCTCCATCACTTTAGTTACATATACACATTTAAAAAGATAATGCATGATTTTAATGATCATTTGACACAATAAAATACAAAAATGTGTATTTTTATATGGCTAACTTTTATTTGCATAAAAAAAGAGTTCACTTGTACTACATTACGATGTGAGACAGCATTAACTGTTTGATGTATATACTGTAAGTGCACTCACCCATTGAAGTTGTGGCTAATGTCTGTCTGCCCACAAACTGAGCAGGTCCCATCCCATCCAGAAAGTCACTAAACTGGGCATCTGATGCTAAACACATTCCACTGTAGTTCAGACTAAAGGGAAGAAAACAGGGCGGTGTTACTGTGAAAGTTTGCATTGATTTTATTCATGAGTGCTCTATTTTGTCCGCCACATATTTTGCTGGATAGAATACATATAATGCTTCATTAAAATAATGATCAGAACATTTTGTGTGCACTGAGTTTATTTCCAATCAATTTGTTTATTTCATATTCAGCTCACCGTCTCTAGCTTTCAGGATTCGACAAACTCTATTATTTTGCAGATTGATGTTGCTATGTGTGTTGCTTGTGATGGCTTTGAAGATTCACATTAGATGAGCATGTATGACGGACATTACAAGTTTTCCTTTATTCTGCGATGGCTGAACTGATAACGGCTTAGCTCTGTGATGGGACGGGATCGATGAGTGGAAGGCACTTCTCTTTTATGTAATGAAGATAGACAGCCTTTAAGCCTGACAGTGAAGCTCTGCTTTGATAGTGCCGAGTGCTCTGCTGGAGCAAAGCCAGCGCACACGCATATAATCATACTGCTTTCCTGTTCCTATAGGCAGATTTGAGATGTATGCGGCCAAAAATTAATTACTTCAGTATATGTGTTTCTAGGAGATGTCATATTCACCCTCACAACCTCTTGAAACAGGAGGTCTGGCCTTCATCTAATAGCACAACAGTGACTGCCCACTTTTTCATCAGCCTTCCAAAATTATTCTTCAGATTTATTTTCTCCCCCTAAAACATCTTCGATGAAGAATTCTAAGCCTTAAGCTAAACCAACAAGCTCCAATTCTATTCGCAAAATTATAAACAATATTTAAAGCAAAAAGACAAAGGTAGCCTACATGACTAATGTATACTTGATGTATTTTATGATTAAATAAACTAATTACTTAAGAACCACTGATTTTAATGTATACCATTGATTTTAATATACTGTCAAAGTATTACATATTAGCCTATAAAATATATTTTGACAGTATATATAAAATAACTTTAATACATTAAAATAGGTCCTATATATAATTGATATAATTTTATTTAATAGTATAATGCATTTTTAAGTATTCCTAATTAATTATATTAATCTATGCCATTATATTATATTAGTCAAAACAACCCAATAGCTGGGTTTGTCTCTTTTTAACCCAGCGCTGGGTTATATTTAACCCAGCATTTTTTAGAGTGTATATTATATTATATTTTGAATTAAAATAGCCATTTACCTGCTTGTCTCACTTATGAAGTAATGCTCCATTAGAACGTTTTATTATTTTTTTATACATGATATCTTTTTTTAATCTTAAGGAAGATCCTCTTAAGGAAATTGATGTAATGTTAGCTATCTACACAGGTGAAGAATCGCATATTGCTTATCATAGCTTTTTCACATTTTTATTAGCAAACAGAAAGCAGCCACTTGTGCTCGGATGAGATTAATTAGGTCTGATTTTTTGTAACAAGATCCATTTTAGATACAGAAACAGATGGTGGTGGCAAAAAGTGTGTTTTCCTTCTGCAAGCAAAAAAAGAAAAAGAAAGGGATCAAAGATGGCAAAAGGGTGCTTGTTTGAGCAAACGTAACCACCCCAACATAAGGTGTTTTTACATCCTGTGTGAAGATGTAAAAGTTGCAGGCAGATCTTGTTTTTAAAAGACATGCTACTCATTTTTACTTCTTTTCCTCTAACTATAACTGAGCAGGTTGATTCCCCTGAAACATTTTAAATTTTATTTGAGCATGCCGGCCAGTCTAATACAGCAACATTGGCTGAACGAATGGCATGAGCTTGTTATTATTTGTTTTGACCGACCAATTGCAGATGGGGTGAGTATTAAGGAAACCTGTTCGAAAATCTTCATTATTTTTGCCTTTCTGCACAAAAATTACACATTTCTTCTTTAATAATATATTTTTTAAATGTATAGGCGCTCCTATATCACTGTCCTTCTCCTCCTTCAGTCCTCCTTTCTCCATTCCCATTCCTCTGTGTTTGTTCTCAATAATCCTCCATACTAATGTGGACGGATTCATAATTAATTTTCTTTCTGCGGTTTGACCTCGATTCCCTCCAGCGCCCCTCCACCCATGGTCCTGGTTCTGTCTCTTTCGCTTGCCGTCTCCGCACAGGTCTATTTTTAAAATGCTTTTGGGAGGGTCCAGACAATCCTGATGCCTAATGCTCAGACTGGGCATCCCAAGAGATGCCATTTTCATCGCCTCCTAGTTCTTTTGCTCATTTTTCACTCCATCCTGTCTCTTTGGCCCAAGTCAATATCTAGTTCATCATTTAGTCTCTCGTCTGGTGTCTCTATCTGCTTGTCTCTCTGTTCTTGAAGGAATCGTCATCATTTACACCCCTTGGTTTTGTTTCCTTTTGGAATACAAACGGAGAATTGTCACACAGTCGATATAACCACATCACGACAGAAGAATCAGAAAAGTGGTCCATACAACTTATTTGTGTCTTTTCAAAAATTTCCAATTAAAATCTGAACAAATAATTTTACTTTATGCACAAAACTGCATAAGATATTAAGATATTAAGTACCTTTAAAACAAGTTTTTTTCACATGATTTGAATAACAATGTTGAAATGAAGCCTTAATATTCTATGCAGTGTTGCATCTTTAGTAAATTTAGCTTGTTTTGAATATTTCTAGATATACAGAACACTACAATAAGATTTTATTTTATCTAAGAAATTAATACTTTTATTTAGCAAGGGTGCATTAAAATGATAAAAAATGACAGTAAAGTCATTTATAAAGTTTTTAAAACTATTTCTAGATATACAGAACACTACAATAAGATTTTATTTTATCTAAGAAATTAATATTTTATTTAGCAAGGGTGCATTAAAATGATAAAAAATGACAGTAAAGTCATTTATAAAGTTTTTAAAACTTTATAAAGTTATAAAAAGGTAATGTTTTTAAAACATTTTTCATAGTAATCCTGAAAAAATATGTATATTAAATATTAAAATAGAAAAAAGTTATTTTAAATTGTAATTAATAATAATATTACTGTTTTTATTGTATCTTCAATTCAAACATCTTACCGACACTAAACATTTCAATGGTAGGGTATTTACTGGAAAATGAGACTAAAGGGTATTTACTGGAAAATGAGACTAGGCTAATATATATATATAAAGTGGGACTACTTTTAAGGGTTTGTGTGTGTGTGTGTGTGTGTGTGTGTTTCATTATTAGGACCAATATTTCTTTCTTCAAAACATCTCCATTTGTGTTCCACACAAGAAAGCTTGGGTTGGGTTTGGGTTTGAGGGTGAGTACATGATGACAGAACATTAATTTTTGGACAAACTATTCCTTTCACCCTCTTCCTCTCTTGCATGTGACATTTCATCATTCTATCTGGCAAAACGGAGAGTCATTATTAGTCACTGGCCCTGCGTGCACTGGCGTCAGCAGCAGTCATCAGTAAACACACATGCATTACTACAACCGCTTCGGAGAGTGACAAATACACCTATCTCTGCTTCACATATTACACGCCACATTCTTGATGTCACTAGAATAAACATTTGTCTGGGTTATGTGTTAATCAGTGCTCAGCGCACTGCTCTCAATTGCTTTATATATCACTGTCTCTGTGCTGCTCTTCTGGCGCTCTGGTATTCTTTGCATGCAAACTTTTTAAGACAGATGCTCCGTTCCTGCATGCAAGTACAGGAGTTATTGTTTTCTGGAGAAAAGGTGAAAGGTATTTAGGAAGTGTTTATACATCTGAAATAGAGCGCAGACTTATTTTTAAATGTGGTGGGGACAGATTATTTTAGTGTCAGTGAGATCAGTTCAGAGGTCAGTTATAGTATAGTATAGTTTTATCAATATTTTGAATTACTTTTTATATATGTTCTATTTTCTTTCTTTTTTTAAAGTAAAGTTTTAATAATTTTGTTGTGTGTTTTTGTCTTTTTTATTAGTTTTTGTTGTTTTTAAATATGTCTATATAGTTTTTATAAATTTTTATTTTATGTTACTGTATCAAGTTCAGCAGTGAAAATGAGAGATGTTGTCTCGGCAGCTAGCTGAAATAAATTAGTTTAAGGGTTTGTATATTTTATTTGATTTATATATTTAATTTGAAGCAATGAAAAACTTTTTATGGTTTTAATTTTAGTTAACTATAATAACCCTAAATGAAGACAATCTGCTGTTTAATTACATTTATGTCTCTCAATTTAGCTAGATTTTTAACCTACTATTTGAGAATTTATTGAATATAGATCTCAACATCACAGGCCCCAAAAAGTATTTGAACACTTAAAAATGTATGAATTTCATTGCATATGAAATGGCATTGATTTTAAAGAAGGATATAACATGCACATTTCACAAAAAAATAAGTTTGTTCGTAATTAAGTATTTGGACACTTCTTGGATGTCAAATGTCAAACCCATGGTTATTTTTTTGCTGTGTGAACTTGAGGGAATTCACTTTTGCACTCATATTTAATTCACTGCATTTCAGTTTAGCTTACAAAAAATGTATCAAATATGATTTTTATTTAGGACATCTAATATGATTATATTTTTGGTCCATGCACCATGAGCAGTTTTGCTTTTGGAGTTATAATTAGGGCATTAGATCGGTGCTTGCCGCTTTCTAGGGCATCTTGACAGGTCCATTACATAAATGTCACTAAAGTGACCTCTTTTGCACTTCTTGCTCCCCAAATAAGACATTTTTACTGACAAAAGTTGGAGTTGTTCAGGTCAGACATGCAAGAGATTCAGATCTTTGTAAGTGTAACTGAGAACGTGCATCAGTCTTTAATGTAGATTCATACTATTTGTGTTTTAATAAAGCAAAAGCACCTATAAAACAACTAAAAAACATTCTATAGCTGTTTAACAGCTGCAGCAAGATGATGCTCACAATTTCTTTTGGAGTCAACAGACTATAAGTTCAATTTAAATGTAAGGTTTTGCAGTGGAAACTAAAGAAATTAGTACTTTTTAAAATATTTTAATAATTTTTGGTGTAATGTTCAGTGAAGTTATAATTTTTATTCTTTATACATATACTCTTCATAATGTTTTACAACTTTTTATACAATGCTTAGTTTAATGTTTTAATAATGCTCCTTGTATAATGCTTTGCAAAGCTTTTTCAGATTTTTTTTTAAAGTTGTAATGTTTTATACATTTTTATATACTGTTTCATAACATTTAAAGTATTTAAAGGCAAAAAGCCCAACTTCATCTTGCATAAAAGGCAAGTTACACACAATGGAAACAGATAAAAATAAACACTAGATACTGAATAAATATTACAGAAACTTCTGTAGAAGTTTCCATCACGGTTGCAAAGCCCAGACTGACAGTGAGTGTTTATGTCAAATATGTTTTACTCTGTTACGTATTCATGATGCATAAGATGCTATGTAATATGGTAAAATATCCTCAGTGGTGGCAGCCAAAACTGTAATCCCCATGCTCCATAAACTGCGCAGTAATCCCGCTGAACTGGGCTGGATTTTACTCCCATGATGGAGCTGCACAGGAAGTGCATCCAACTACATTACATAAGGTTTGTGGGGAGTTTTTTGTCTGTTTGTGAATTTCTAATGGAGCTCTGGGTATTGGACAAAGAGTTTGAGGGGAAATTTATGCAGAATAGACCGTCAGTTGAGCACAACCTATCGTTATAGTTATGTAACTGAACATATTGTTTTGAAGTGAACTGTCTGCAAGCGCATTTCAGAAGTTTTTGTCATTAATGAGTGGTTCTTATTTTAATGGTTTTGCCTGAAAAATCTTCATGAATCTATTTAAAGTTTATATCATCTTTCTATTTTAGCTTTTGGCAACTGCAAAGTGTCCCAACATGTTTTGTCTTCATTTTGAACCAAATATCTATTGTTCATTTTATCATGTTTTGTATGAAAAGTGTCCTTGTGCAATCTTTCTTTAAAATAAATGCCACTTGCTTTGATATTTTATTATCTATTGGTAAACACTTTACAGTAAGGTTCCATTAGTTAACGTATTAACTAACATGAACGAACAATGAACAATACATTTATTACAGTATTTATTCATCTTTGTTAATGCTAGTTAATGAAAAGACAGTTGTTCACCGTTTGTTCATTATAGTTAATTCACAGTGCATTAACTAATGTTAACAAGTACAACTTTTGATTTTAATAACGCATTAGTAAATGTTGAAATTAACATTAACTAAGATTAAAAAATGCTGTAGAAGTATTGTTCATTCTTAGTTCATGTTAACTAATGACAACTAATGAACCTTATTGTAAAGTGTTACCAGTAATGGTTGATAATTAATTTAAAATATTAGTTTGTTCAATGAAAAAAAAGAGCATTATTAAAATTTTATTTAAATTAAATATTACTTCAACTTAAAACTAATTGAAAATGAGAATTGTTGACTTGGCAACTAGCTGAAATAAAATAAGTGTAATTGTTTTTTTCATATGTTATATGCTATTTTCAAGTAACAGGAATTTTTTTTTATTTATGGTTTTAGTTTTAGATAACGATAATAGCCCTGGTTCAAACTAGCCCAAACCAGCAAATATCTTCTCCATTTATATATCCAAACTTGTGCAAAACTTTCTGGCACATTGGAATTGAAGTTAAACAGCTTTTGTCCTCCACAGAGCTAAAATAAGACTTGCGGCTTTGATGTGACACTCCAGACAAAGTCCAGATCTGAAATGAGTTTATAGCACATCTACACAGAAGGTCTGAACTCTGGATTTCATTCAGAAATGGAGCCGGCAGAGAAAAGGTTTATTACTGAGAAGAGGGGTTTATATTGTTGGTTATGTAACTTATAGGGATACCTCAAACACTTTGTATTTATTGCTCGATATAAGATATAAGCTCCTGAGAGTTTCTGGATGAACATCCCTGTTTCTAGAGAAATGTCAGGCAATAACACATGCAATGTCCAAAACCAATAAAACAGGAATGTGAGATCTGTGATTCCTATATAACAGTGTTATTCACAACAAAGGGTATTTAAGTAGATTCCAGATTTTAATTATGTTTTGTTATACTGATAATAACGAAACAGATTTTTTAAATAAAAATACTAAGGCTGTCAAAAGATAGAAAAAAATATTTCTTGTTTTTTTTGTAGATTTGTTGGAAAGGAAGAAAAAGAAAAGGGAAGATTTGTCTGGATGAAACTTGTAGCTGAATATATCCAAAGGCTGTGTGATTTCTGAAGCTCTTTTCTCATCTCACCTGCACTTTTCCACAATGTCATGCAACACTCTTTCCTATATTTATCCCATCAAATGCATCACCTGATCAAACTGATAACAAACTAAATGTGGTTGCAAAATAACAGATTCTATATTTGGAAGCAGTCTGTTTTTCACTTTCAGTATTGATTGTTGCAGTTTTAAAGTGAGTCATCATTGTGATGATGGCTATTTTTTATAATATTAGTGAATGGGTGCCGTCAGAATGAGAGTCCAAACAGCTGATAAAAACATCACAATAATCCACAAGTAATCCACACCACTCCAGACCATAAATTAACATTTTATGATGTGAAAAGCTTTGTGTTTGTAAGAAACAAATCCATTAAGATGTTTTTAACTTCAAACCATCACTTCCAGCTAAAATACGAGTCCATAATATCCATAATATTGCTTTCTCTAGTGAAAAAGTCGTCTCATCTGAATCAGGAGAGAAATATACACAGATCAAGCACAGTTTACAAACCATAACAGTTCTAAACTATTATGTGGACTTTGATGTGAGAGGACAACTGGGGATGGACTTTTCACTGGAGGAAGCGTTATTATGGATTATGGATTTAGAAGTCAGAAGCGACAGTTTAATGTTAAAGACGTCTTAATGATAGATTAGTTTCTTACAAACATGCAGCTTTTTGCTTCACAAGAAGTCAATTGATGGACTGCGTTCGTTTGGATTACTTGTGGATTATTGTGATGTTTTTTTATCAGCTGTTTGGACTCCCATTCTGACGGCACCCATTCACTGCAGAGCGTCCATTTGTGAGCAAGTGATGTAATGATACATTTCTCCAAATCTGAAGAAACAAACACATCTACATTTCGGATGGCCTGAGGGTGAGTAATTTTCAGCAAATTTTCATTTTTGTGTGAACTATTTCTTTAAAAGAAATGTAGTATTTTGAGAAGTCCTGATTTATAATACTCACTTTCCCTCCGAGCCATAGCTGTTCATGCTGTCCTCGATGGACTCGTGGCTCGCCTGCCGGACCGTACGGCTGGGCATCTCTACGGCCAGCCCTGTCTCTGTACTCCTCTGAATGCCCTTTAACCTGCGGCCCTCTGGGTCTGAAACAAAGAAAGAAAGGTAAGTTCGCCAAACCAACTCATTTAGATGATTTACTATGAATTTTTAGCTTGTTGCTATGTGGTTCTTATTGGAGCCAAGTCTCTGATTTTAGTCACTCCTTCAGTGTAATTTTGTGGGAATGTTTATTGTCCAGCACATAAAAATTGTGTTTCATGATCACACATCTCTTCATAAGTCGCATGAATTAAGATATCATTCATGTCTGTAGCACAAACTTTGTGGGACAAGTTATTGTGAAATATTCATGTTATTCTTGTATATCTGTCTGAGCGGCAAAGCAAGTTATATCAAATCCTCTCCATATCAGACTGAATAAAAATGTTGTGATAACGTTGCCGCCAGGTAGAGCACTGGTTGTATTAAAAATAAATCCTTTGAAAAATATAATCTTCTTGTATAATTCAAGTATGTAGTGGTGCCTTATTGAACTCTGAAGGCTTAGAGATCAGATTCACAAAGCCTGGACTTTTCCTAGTAAAGGTGAAGGGGATCAGCCGCAGACTGATCGCTTTACAAGCCCATGACCTCATGAATATATTCCTATTCAGAGAATGACTTTCAGAGTCATTTCAAAGCTGGATGTCATCTCATAATGGTTTTGTTACTTATTTTTGCATGCCATTTATATAAATCAACATAAAACAATGTTCACAACCAATTTTACTTTCTTTCTAAGAGGAAAATATACTGTATATATTTACTACCATTCAAATGTTTGGGGTCGCTAAGATTTTTTAAATCTTAGATAGGATAAGATTATTTTTTATAGAAGTCTCTATGCTCACCAAGGCTGCAGTTATTTGATTAAAAAAATTAATGAATAATGAATTATTGTTACAATTTAAAATTACTGTTTTCAATATGAATATATTTTCAAATTTAATTTATTCCTGTGATGCAAATCTGAATTTTCAGCATCATTACTCCAGTCTTCAGTGTCACATGATCTTTCAGAAATCATTCTAATATGCTGATTTGCTGCTCAAGAAACATTTCTTTTTTTTTTTAAATCAAAATTATTATTAATATTTTAAAGTAATTGATTTCATGTTGATTTTAAATCTTCATTGTAGAAAAACATTTTAATTTTTTTTATTGATCATCAAATTATTTCTATTTTCCAATGACTAATTAATACATATCTTGATTTCAAATTCTTTTTTTTTATAATGCAACAGACAGTAAGACTGATACATATAATTTCTTTTAGTCATTTCTGAAAGCTGAATGTTATCTACTGAAATGCGTTCGATCCACATGAAAAGCACACGCTCTCTGCAGTGATGGGAAAGCAGCCATTTTCACAGCTTTCTCTTGGCCGTGAAGCACATGACCTAGTTAGGCCATTCCTAAAAATACAGTCCTCTTTTGTCTGTTCCTGTGTTTCTGGTGAGCTTGGCACATGCTAACTAGCATGTCAGTGTAACCTTCCAAAACAGAACATCATGTATCAGGAAATGCACTAGAAATGCCAGGGTTGCTATGGGAGACGAGCAGTGTGCTTCACTGCATCTCTCTCTCTCTCTTTGGCCTTTTTATGTTTGGTGAACATGCCTGAAAAAGTGATTTCACCTTTTCACAAAAAATCTGTCAAGTCCTAGCAAAACTTGATTTTTACATGTGCATTTGGGTGTCTCCAGGGTGTTGTCATGTGGTTGCTAAGATGTTCTGATTGGTTGTCGACATGCTGCTATGTGGCTGCTTGGGAGTTGTCTGGTGGTTTCCAGGGTATTATGAGCAATGGTGTAACTAAGTATTTTTACTTTGTTACTGTGTGTGCTTAAGTATTTATTAAGTATCTGTACTTTATCGGGGTATTTTTATTTTGAGAAGCTTTTACTTCACTGTGTTGGGTATTTTTTCAAAACAAGTATGAGCAATAATGAATTCACTCTATAAATACTCAATTTTGACAGTAATTATATTTCTGTCATGACAACTCTCGGAGGGATTGGCATGGTAATGTACATGACAGTGTTAATGTATTTGGTCTTGGCGGAATAGATCTGCTACGCTGCTGCTGCTGCTGCGGCAGAGCAAGTACCGAGACTTGCTACTGCTAATACATCCACAACATGCTGCTGTGAGCATGTAAGAAATATTGCTGCTGCAAATATAACATACATGAAATAACCCCCATATAGCATAAATGAATCACCTCGTAGCAGATCTATACAGGTGGAGCTAGGGAAGATGGAGGGTTTCTGAAGCAAGCTGCAACTGCTACGGCAAACACTATTCATATATTTGAATGCTGAGCAGCGAGCTCATTGGCTACCGATACAGGAGAGAACCAATCAGCTGTGCCATGTGATAATGATATCATTAGGTCAGATTGAGTTAGACCTATCGGACTGCGCCATCTAGAGTTTCATGCCAGAACTCTGTATTTTGTGTAAGTGTGATATTTTTGTTCCCTAGACGTCTCACCAGCGTTTTCTGTGCTGTAAAATTTTGTGCAACCACAAGTAGGTCTCACCGACCAGATCCCTTGACAACAGATAAAGTATCTAATTTTATCAGAATGGTCAACACTCATTAATCAAAGTGACATTCATGAATTTACCATGAACAAGAAAGAAATAAGAGGCTTTTCTAACAAGCGCTTTTAGTTGTTATCTCATCTGGCTTGTGGTTTATGCCCCACGCTTGTCACTTGTCAGGGCATTCAGTTTTATTTCCTTTAAATTTGATTACAAGAACAAAGAGGCTTACAGGAAAACCTATTATAAAGACTACATCTTCAGTAAAGACATATTGTTAAAGATTGATATGCGAATTTAAATGCAAATAGGTGCGTCAGTCACTTAATTAAATGGTTCATCCATAAATAATTGTTTTTGTCATTTACTATCCATCATGTTGTTCTAAACCTATATCATTTCATTTGAAATTATTTTCCAACAAGAGCTTTCTAGCTCCAAAAAGGGCAAATATGTGCTATTTTTGGGTAACTTTTTTTTTTTTTTGGTCCTTTTTGGAGCTTAGAGTTGTAAAAGAACACAGAGAACATTATCTTTTGTGTTGCACAGCAGAAATGAACGACATAATTACAATTTTAGTTTGAACTGTCTCTTTAAAAGCCCAATGTTTTGATGTGTCGCTAATGGACTGTGCATGCGCAGGTTAATAGGAATAGGATGCTCTTAACTTGGGTCTGATTGAAACGTAGCTTGCTGAAGATCATTAGGCCACACATTGATTGTCATCTAAATGAGCATGTCAGTTTTCTGGTTAGTTCATGCTATCGATCATGCCATTACCTCTCATTACCCCAGCCTGCCTTATTTATCTATTAACTCTTTGATAAATCAGTAGCACTAGAGGCCTATTGATCTACAGTGATGTTGATAGATTCCTGGTTGGAGGCTATAACCTCTGCGCTCCCTAATCAGATGCGAAACCCAACACCAATACTGCTTTTGAAGCAAAGAGGGAAATCCAGACCTTTCTTTCTTGCCAAATTTCCAACCAATGCACTGTTCTTATAACTACTTTTACTTTAACTCCTTATTAATGGAAGTGGTTGATTCTCATAAAAACATGTAAATGTCTTACTGTATTTCATTCTCATTACTATAATGAAAAACATGAAATATTTTTTTGAATTTGTACATCATTATAATATTTCCTTCATTGTATAACAATACTTTTTGTAAGTTATTGTATTTTATTTTATTTTTATAACCTGGATATAGTTTTGTCCTGTAAGGTTTTTTGGTTTGATTCTCAATTCTCTGTCAGCTCCTTTATAATATTTTCTCAGTAATGAGAACCATCATTGAAAATAATGGGAATTTTAAAAATTATTTAAAAATTAAAAATGTAATTTAAAAAAATTATTTAAAAACCTTTACAACTAGAACTTACAGATGCATTTTAAAAAAATATTATGGAAAATGGGGCATTATTTTGCAATCACAATGCAAAAAGTCAAATTAAAATGGATAAATATGCTTCAAAATATATATATTTTGTTGTTGTTTTTAATAACCTGGATATGTTTTTATCCTGTAAAGTCCACATTTTGAGGTTTGATGCTCAATTGAATTCAAATTCGAATGAATTTAATCACAATTCAAAAATCATAATCAAACTAAAATTAATAAATAGGCTCACATATGAATGTGTTAAAATCCTTTTAAAAGCCCCAAATACAGAAGTATTTACCATGTGCGGGTTGTTAGATGTGAGCCCATCTGTTTAATCACAGTGGAGGATCTGATCATACACGGATGCGTCCTTCTCAGCCAAAAGTCATGCCAAATATTTATTCATATACTGCCCTAATTCAGCTTCCATGTTTTGCCTACAGGCTAAATGAGCAGTGAGTTCAGGAATCAGGAGACGGTGAACGTAAGAGCTTTGATCTGAGCTATAAGTGGATGCAAGGGGGAAAATGACCTCAGAAGGTCATTTATCAGAAGCTAATATATGAGAGTTATATTAATATACCTGAGATATTTCTGGGATTTTATGAGTTTGATTGTTCATACTGGAGCTTCAGTAGCTGCAGACCAGAGACAAGAGTCTGTTCACAACAGACTTTAGATTAAAACATTTGTCTTGTGTCTTATAATTTGAGTATTTTATCATTGTTGTTCATTTAAATAGATCTGTATTAATATCATTTATATATTTTCCTTATTTGATTAGCAGTCAACTGACAATTTTAAATTCAAATTGAATCCTCTGCAGTGAATGGGTGCCGTCAGAATGAGAGTCCAAACAGCTGATAAATACATAACAATAATCCACATGTAATCCACACCACTCCAGTCCATCAGTTATCATCTTTCCCTCAGAGTAATATTAGTATTAAACTGTACTATGCAACTACCTTAAATCAGACATATCCATTTCCATGAACCATTTTTTTTGTAATAATGTTCACTAAAAATCATTTACGAGATCAGAAATGTGTATTAAGAAAGTAAACGAGGTAAATTTTGATTTCATGTTCACTCGAAGGTTTTGTAATGTCTATGAAAGACGTCTCTTATGCTCACCAAGGCAGTTTTTTTTATCAAAAATACAGTAAAACAGTAATATTGTGAAATATTATTACAATTTAAATGTACTGTTTTCATTTGAAATTTCCTGTGATGTAAAGCTGTATTTTTAGCATCATTACTCCAGTCTTCAGTGTCACATGATCCTTCAGAAATCATTCTGATATGCTGCTTAATATTTTTGTGGAAACAGTGATACTATTTTTCAGTATTCTTTGATGAATAAAAAAGTTCAAAACAACAGCATTTATTTGAAATAGAAATCTCTCGAAACACTTTTGATCAACCTAATGTGTCCTTGCTAAATAAAGGTAATTAATTTCTTTAAAAAAAACGTTTGTGTAGAATATAACATTTTAATGACCTTTTATTAGTATCTGTTGCATCTGTTTGCAGTTTTTTTCTGGCATGTTTTGTTGTTGTACTGCTTTAGTTTAGATTATTTGGCAGAAGTATATATAAAGCGATCATGACAATAAAGTACATTGAAAATATGAGAGTAGCCAAGAAGTAAACGAGATCAGAAAGCAACACACAAGCCATACTCAAACTCATATTTCCTGCATGATCACCACTATACCACTAAGTCACAGCTTTGAATACATTTCCTTTCAGAACAATGTGTCCATTCAAAATGTGGGCCACCGGATGCTGTTTGAGATACTTCAGTCATAACTTGTAGGCGGCAATAATTGAGCGCGTGAGTGTCGACATTGTGTGAAGCTTCAACAGTCTCGTTCTGCAGATCTGCTCAGAGTGGCTTATATAAAACAGATGAACCGCGCTGTGATTTACTCCACAAGTCAACTGCTACTTAAACTGATGTGCTCGCTGAACGCTTCTGCCAAGCGGCATATTAAAAACAAATTCATGTTTGGTTAGGATTTTCAATTATGATCTTCATTTGTTACAATGGGTGATTAGCATTAGTGCACACCTGTTATTTCATTATTCCATCATTATACAGATATAATTGTCATTGTAATATTATACTGACTCTTCAATTTAACTACACTTCTAAATGAATGAATGAATTACGAAAGCTTAGTTATTGGATGTACTCCCTGCTAGTACGAAATCATGACGTGATCATTTTGTGTATTTCCAGTGATCGAAGATGGTGAATCTCACAAAAACCTGCCAAGAACTGGATCATATTTCACCCCTAACTTAAATAAAAAAGTATATATGTTATGTTTTATATTATATTTATATATTAAATTATTTATGTTTAAAATCTTTTTTTTTAAATTGTAGTTATATTTTGCGTCAAAGGAAATTAAGCGTCAAAATACTGTACACAGTAATAAGATTTTAATTATATTTAGAATTCAGAATGTCAAATGTCAAGAAAATAATGTTACAGAGCAAAAACAATGCACTGTAATAAAATACTTTTTCAATGTTGTAAATAAAAAAGATTATTGGAGTATGTTTTACAAGAAATACTATTTCCCTCTTTCTACTTCAAAACTGAAAATTTGATTTCAAACTTAAAAGAAACAAATTAAGTTATGTTTTATATTATATTTGTATTACATTATATTGTATTGAAAAATTATGTTTAGTTATATTTTGCATAAAGTAAATTAAGCCTAAAAATACAGTATTGCAGATTTTAATTATATTTATTATTCAGAATAGTTAAAATGTCAAGAAAATAATGTCACAATGCAAAAAGAAATTCTTAATTTTCTGTTTTTGGAGTATGTTTTACAAGAAAATAATATTTCAGTCTTTCTACTTCAAAATTGAAAACTTAATGTCAAACTTTAAAGAAATAAAATATATAAGTTATGTTTTATATTTGTATTGCACTATATAATATGAAACATTATATTTAAAATATTTGTTTATGTTTTGCATGAAGAAAATTAAGCCTAAAAATACTGTATTACAGTAATGAGAACATAAAAGTTCAGAACATTCATTTCACTTCTAGACTGTACACTGTAAAAAAACATTTTACTGTAAAATTACATGAAATGTCTGGTTAGATATTTTACAGTTTTTCCCTGTATATAGTACGGGAACTCACTGTTAACCTATTAACAGTTTTTTTCCGTAGCTTTTTTGCAAAATTTTACAGTTAAAATTACACTTATTTTTTACAGTGTAGTAAAGGACATGACAGCAGGTAAATCTGAGCATTTGTGCACAACCATCTGTTCTTGCTCCCGCGCGTCACTGTATCGCTGTGCTTTCCGACTGCATATGCCAACACAAAGGGTGCAGACCAAATGCACCTGCACACTACACTACCAGAGGTCATGCTGGGACAGAAAAGAGAGATCAATCAGTGCTGCATTTGCCAGGCTTGTGTGTGCATAAATCTGAGGCACAAGACACATTTTTACAAAATACTTATACATTGCGATAAAATCACTATTCTTTGTCAGTATCATTTTGTCTGTCCTCTTTACGTCCTTAAAATCAAATAAATTTACCTGAAACTGCATCATTTATTATGTTTTCAGAGAATGAAGAGTATGTGTATTTGGTCTTGTTCCATTTGCAGATTTATTCGCTCGATTTAAAGCTGAAGTGTGTGGTGGTGATGCAGAAATTGCTAGTAAATTTGACAAACAATTACAGAGGAATGGCAAGTAACAATTAAATTAAAGTAATTAAACAAAATTTTGAAGTATGAAATAGTATTTTCTTGTAAAACTTTGTTTAAATTAAAGAACTATGAAGAATATTTTTTTACAGAGTATGTATCACCTTGTTTCAGATGTTTGTAATGTCAAACTATTAATTTAACTAAAGATGCTATTTTATATATATATATATATATATATATAT
>NW_015646846.1:493215-494368 GCF_001515625.1 Sinocyclocheilus rhinocerous | reverse complement strand
ATGCATCATAAAGATATTTGTAATGCACAATATAATGTATTATATATATATATATATATATATATGTATATATATCTTTTCACAAATAATTGTAGCCAAAGTTAAAATGCATAATATTTGAAGATTCCGTGTTACATCTGAAATTGGTTGTTTGTAGTGTTTTAATGCAGTATACTTTCAAAAGTTGTAAAAATAAATAGTTAGGTATTGTTATGTATAATAACTGTGGTTACAAATATTCATGAGATCATACAGTGCATTATAATGTTCACTACAATACATAATTCATGCATTTTATATAGCATTATATATAAAGTGTTATTGAGCATTTCAACATGTAGGTGTAGTATTAGAACAAAGAATTTTGTATTTTAGAGATGCTTTTAACAGGAACAATGAATGATATTAAGAGTCAGACTATGCATCGGTGTGAAACAGGAAATTTCATTATCTGATCGGACAGACTGTTGTCTTCACACTGGCATCATGTGATAGATTTCTCACCCTGGCCGACTTTTTCTCTTTTCCACTTGGGGAAAAAAACCGACAGATCACTTTCTCACCTGTGCCTGATGGCTGGGCACAAACAGCATTTCAGCGGCCATCGATTCAGGATCAGTACACACTCTTATGGGCCGATGAGAATCGACCACTGCACACTTATCATACTGACATTTTCTAAATAATTGAACTTGTGCAATGGAAACAGACATCTCTATGATAAAAAAAAATGGCTTCATGACATTTCAAAAGAGTGTAACATTTGATAAAGTGATGCCACTTCAGATTGTCTTTTGATATGACTTCACAATCAGACCTATTTGAATGAATCCCAAAAACGGCTATTCAAAAATAAGAAATAAAACTAGATTTTTACATTTTGCCTGATCATGATGCTAAGGCCTTTAGGGTTGTTTGTAATGCTTAGCTAGGATGTTGCTTACTTGATCGAGTTAGAAAAGAACAAAAAAACACAAGTTTTCTAACACAAGTCTCTGTGATTTTATGGTTTCTGGATGCAGCAGTAAGTTTCCTTAAATTCTTAAATTGGCAGAAAATACGTTGAAATACTATTAATCATGGGCGATTCCAGGATTTTCCTTTTAGGGGGGCTCAGCCCCCAATGAGATTATAATATATATATATATATATA
>NW_015646846.1:482851-493180 GCF_001515625.1 Sinocyclocheilus rhinocerous | reverse complement strand
TATATTTATATATTCAAATGAAAATGGCAACATCGTTTTATAAAATATATGCATTCATATGTGCTTCATTTTCGCTGGAGGAAACAGCTGTGGTGTGATGAGGGTTGAACGCAGGGAAAACTTAGGCTACAATAGGCCTAGATGGGGAACCGATTGCTCCCCCATGATATTTTGTAAACTGTATTTATGACAAAGAACTGCATAGATGCAGATATTATAACAATCTATCGTTAAACACACTGTACACACACATTGTCCTCTGTTTCTCGCTATGCGCCGCCGGTCTGCTAATTGAAAAAGAACGCGCTGAAAGATGGGAGGAGTCGAAGTCTGCCAACCGTTTTCATATGAAATTTAAAGGGGACTGAGGCGATCACGAATTCGTGTACAGTTTATGGAACTAATCGCAAAATTTTAGTGGGGCTGAGTAGTCATTTTATTGGCTTTAGCCCCCCTAAAAATGGCCTAGCGATGCCCATGCTAGTAATAGCACAACTCTTTTTAATAAGCTGTGCAATTTGTAGTTCTGTCACGACAACTCTCAGAGAGTTTAGCATGGTAATATACATGGCAACGTTAATGTGTTTGGTCTTGGCGGAATAGATCTGCTACGCTGCTGGCAATACATCCACAGACATGCTGCTGTGAGCATGCAGGAAATACTGCTGCTGCACATGTAACATATATAAAATAACCCCCATTTATAATATACACGAAATCATCCCATTGCAGATCCATACAGGTGGAGCTGGGGAAGGTGGAGGGTTTCTGAAGCGCGCTGCAACTGCTCTCACGGTACTTTGATGTCATATGGCGATCAGTCTGCGCAGCGCTGCTTCAAGTCAAACACACCTATTATGTACATGTATTTACATAGCTTTGACCGTTTTCTGTAGATCCCACCTTCTCACACGCCACGATTGGTCGATTATGTACAATGCCTGCATGTTATTGGTCAAACTACTTTTTCGATCATTACCTTCATCAAGTATGAAAACAGGAAAGCAAAGTCAAAACCTGGATATTTTAGGCAATATAGAATTCCTGGCCAAGATGTGTCTGGGGGAAAATGGCACATATGGTCACCCTAGACATACTCCAATTCTTGTTAAAACACACTAGACGTGGCCTTAGAATGTTGAGCAGCAAGCTCATTGGCTGCTGATATGAAAATAAACCAATCAGCTGCACCATGTGAGTAATAATGTTTATATCAAATTGAGTTACAACTTACTGGCCTACACCATCTAGAGTTTCACGACAGAACTTTGTATTAAATGTTTTGGAGCAGTTTTAATGTATAGTACTTCAACACTGTGTCAACAAATCATTCTTGAAATAAGCATGCATTTATTATTATTCATTTATTATTACTATTTAAATTGTAGTTCATATTTTTGTTTTCTAATTTAAAACTAAAAAGCTAATTTAATGTGAAATAAAAGAAGTATATAAAATGTAAGGCACAGTATTTGACAACACTTTCCTTTGAAATAATTTTTTAAGCTATTTTTAATTTTGTTTCATAACAAAGATCTGAATCAAATGTAATTTTTGAATGTGTGAACGCCAACACAAAGATTCTTCAAAACAGGTTTTTTTTTCCAACCTAACCCTGATTTTAAAATATAAATATCATCACCCATCATCCTTCGCCAGCTTTTTAAAACCCGAGCCATAAACACATGCTGATAATCAGTGTCAGCATTAAATCTCATGCACACAGACACACATACACTCGCACAAATGCACTGTACGGATGCTACAAGTATCAATCATCCTGACCTCCTTCTATCTTTTCCTCTGTCCTTGATTCACTACGCTCTTATGCAACACAGAATGTGCGCCTGCCGCCATATGACATCTCACTGATGCCATGCGTGTGTTTGTTTGCAGGTTATTTTGAGCAGCAGCATCAATGCAGGGCCTGTCAGTGTAGGAGGGTTAATAAGCCTCGAGACTTCAGAGCGTTCGCTTTTCTTCGGCAGAGATTCGTTCCTGTGCCGGTGGAGGGGGGAGCCGAGACATGTTGTGCTTTGGGATTCTTAGTACACATTGCATCAAACAGCGCTAACAGCAAACAGGATATGAAAGATAAAGTCTGAATGCGCCAAGACAAGCGGTGGGAGGCAACGTTGGATCTGATGCGCGTCGCAAAGGCTCCGGGCCCTTCATGTCAACGTGGCTGGGGAGCGAGTGTGTTATATAGGTGTTGAACCTCCTTGTTGGGCTGTTAGATTAAATCTTAACACAGAATGAAGAAAAAAAGCTATGGTGAAAGCAGTCTGAACAGAGAAACTTTAACTCAGTTCTTAAAGCTTGAGAGGACACTAATCAAATGTTTATATGCAAAATAAACGTACCGGAATAAGTCGTTTCTCAATTATTTCTGTGATCACACAGCACTCATATTTGTACTTGGAAAAGCCTGGAAAATGTGTCTTTCTAGCCTTCATTTTGCATTTTCCAAACTAAGCTGCAATTGTTACATTTAAGAGTTAGAATTGTTGGTATAAATTAATGTATTTAGGTTTATTTAGTGATATTAAATAATCATTTTGACTTGAATAAAACCAGTTAACTTAGATGTTATCGTATTTTTTTAGTGCATTAAGAATATAGCTAAAAATAAAACTTTTTTTCGCTTATGCTGGTTTTTCGGCATCATTTCTTCAAGATGAATGCAGTTTGACGCCATTTCCTAACCAGATGTGATGCAGCAAGTTTCCA
This sequence comes from Sinocyclocheilus rhinocerous, assembly GCF_001515625.1. Taxonomy (NCBI): domain Eukaryota; kingdom Metazoa; phylum Chordata; class Actinopteri; order Cypriniformes; family Cyprinidae; genus Sinocyclocheilus; species Sinocyclocheilus rhinocerous. The sequence continues at coordinate 490,450 of NW_015646846.1, read as the reverse complement.
GACAGTTTTTCTGCCCTGAATGAAAACGGAAATGCTGCAAAATGACAACATGAAGTCCAGAAACTGTAGGGCAAGCACTTTATAACTCAAAAGCGCCACCTATGTGCCAGGTATTGAACTGCATTTAATAGTGGTCTATTATTTTATTGGCATTGAAGTGAATTACAATAAAATAGAATACCACAAAATTCAACTGTACAAATACCAGAAAGGGCTTTAATAAAAAACAATAAAATAAAATAAAATAAATATATAAATAAAAATTAAGAAAAAAATAATAAAACAAAATAAAATAAACATAAATAATAAATTTCATAATCACATTTTCACTTTCATTAAGATTAGAAAATTACTACATTGCAAAAATTATTTGTGTTGTGTTGCGCCTGGTTACACGAATGACACGAGGGACAGAATTTTCATTTTTGGGTCAACTATCGAATCTCATGGCAATTCATAACTATTATCCATCTGCTTACACCCTACTGATGGTTATGTTTAGGGATGGACCTTCATGCTTACATTTTTCCTAAGAACTGTCGCTGTATCTCTTTTCAAAGGGTGCACCCTCTGCAGGTTGCACTTATCGACCGCATATGTCACTGAAACGGCCTCATTTCAAAAAGTAACCATTAAATTCCAAAGTAAGAAAGAAATGACAATAACTTACGCCTTACAAGAAATAACAGTCAATTTTATAAAGGTTACTCTTCTCAAATGACACATCCTTGATCTGTGTATGTGGCCATAGCTTGTATGTTTCTGTACAAATCACAATGTATAAATTCATCCGAAATTGCCATTGTTATCTGGGTAGATAATGTTTGAACAAAGTTGAGAAAACAGCTGTCTTCTTAAAAAGTGAATTGTAGTAATTAATGGCTCATTATTTGAAAGATCTATTAGCCTGCAGACTGCTGCAGTCGCCTCTCTGATAGCTTCAGTTTCGTACATCTGTTTCCGTATGAGCCTTTTGATAACATAAGGTTTATGTATTGCAATATCACCTATGCATTTCTAATAAAATATTACATCAGTTGCAGGTGTCTTGAGATGTGCATAACACAACCAAAGGACCTTCACATTCAGCAGTTTCTTTGTCAGAAATGAACTGACAAAGACATCATTAACTCCACTCGTTATTCTGATTAATGGATCCAACCGAAAAGCATTAATATCATGCGGGAGTCTTGTTTTTTCACGAGATAATTTTGCTTCTGTATTTGTGGTCAGAAATGTCCCGGGGTTTGAGCGGTGAGTAATGGGTGTTATTACGGAATCACTGGCAAGTTCATTTATTACTGCATTTGTTCAGCATTTTCGCCGCCTTTTGTAGAGAATGTTTTCATGTTCATAAACGACGGGTTTAAATGGCTGCAAACCATCCCAAATAGTATGTCAAATATCAAAAACCAGAAAGCAAATTGTAATTTGCACAATATATCATTGTTTTGAGTCTTATTTGCTATTAAATCACCAATGCATTTGCAGTCATCTGACAGTCAGCAATAGGTGTTATAAAGCACTTGCAATGTGTTCGTTTGTGTTCCAGTAATTAGAATATTCATTAGTGTGATTTGCATTGATTAAGTTGAATTATGCAAGTATGTATCAGCAAAAAAAGAAGATGCGGTGAGCTGATTAGTTAAATGACAGGCCTATAAGTCTAAAACCAATACGCTATAAATTCAAGCACAACATAGCACACGAATGAACACTGCCTTATTCTTAATTGTCACACAGTATTACATGATCATGCAAATGTATGCAAAATTTTATAGACTAAAGCATAAAGCAAAAATTGAAGATGCATATGAGGAGTTGTGCATGCATGTTACTTTGAGCTAAAACAGAAAGTGCAATTAAGTGTACATCGTTTTTGTTATGAGTGTGTGTTTGTGTGTGATGCACACATGTTGAACGAAGATGATCACCAGGCACAATCTTTCGTCTCGATATAGTCTCTCTCCTGCAGAGAAGTCTGTAATCAGGCCAAGGGTAGAGTGTGTGTGTGTGTGTGTGTGTGTGTGTGTGACCGTGTGGATGTTTCGGATAGACGTGGCTGTGTAAACGGTTTTTTGGGTGAGTGGACAGGAAAAAAAGGAAACGAGGGTGATCAAGAAAGGAAGAGAGCACACAGGGACAGAGAGAGAGATTTATAGCATGCCTAGACTAAAAGCACTTGGGAAATTATGCAAAATTGCAGCTCAAAAACACTCAGCAAGTAGCGCACCGAGCAGTTGGAATATTACTAATGAGCACTAAATTAACGCCATGATGTCTGCTGATGGATTTGAGACAGACATTAACCTGCAATCAGACGTTTGAAATGAGCCACAGCCATACCTGGAGAAAATCACATCTATATTAGCGTTTGAGTGTCAACACTGTGATTAAATGCCTTCATTACTAAAAACGTCTGTCTGATTAGAATGCCGGCTGAAGGAAGCGTTTTGTGTGTGCATATACACGTATTCATCATAAAGATCAATTGTTTTACCATTTCAGATTGCAGATACGGATTTCAAATGCCACTTAAGTGAGCAACCACCCCATTTTCTTTATTGCATATCAAAATGAACAGTATGACATGGCCTTTCCATCCAAACCACGCACGTGGCACCATTTTTAAGAGTTGGGGGCTTGCAAAAAACCCAAAACAGGGAAAGAAACTGAGCATCATTTTGCACCAATTAAATGCTGCTGACCCAAATGAGTCCCAAAACCACAGGATAACCATTATTATCTATGATAGCTGAGTAAAAGCAAACTTGTCATTTAGAAGACACTTTTATCCAAAGTATATTCCCTGGATTAACCTGGGGTGTCTTGGTTAAAGAGATAGTTCACCTAAAATTGCAAATTCAAATGAATCCAATGTTGCTTTGGACCCCATTGACTTTGATTGTATAGAGAAAGACAGTTGCAGCATTCTTTAAAAAATAGCTTATTTTAAGTCATACGGTCTTGAAATGACATAAGGGTGAGGACATGATGACAGAATTTGCATTTTTGGTCAACTATCGAATCTCATGGCAATTCGTAATTATTATACATTTTTGCGAATTAATATGTTTTCATACGATCTGCTTACATCCCACTGACGGTTTTGTTTAGGGATGGACCTTCATGCTTACTTTTTTGCTAAAAACTGTTGCTGTATCTCTTTTCAAAGGCTGCACCCTCTGCAGGTCACACTTATCGACCATGTGTGTCATTAAAACTGCCTCATTTCAGAAAAGTAACCATTAAATTAAAAAAAGAAAGAAATTACAATAATTTACACCTCACAAGAAATAAGTAAATTTTATAATGGTTTCTCAAATGGCACATCCTTGATCTTTGTTTGTGACCCTAACCTTTTGGCTTCCAGCCCAGATCGCCACATTTTTGTAAGCAGTACCGATAACCTCAAAACCTCAACCCTAAGCCTTACTTCTGCTCTAACTTCCAGGTGTCACAGTGTGTCAAAAGCAATCCAAACCTCCCTTAGACACACATATAAGTCCACTCACCGCCATCGTCCTCATCAAAGGAGTTCATGCAGGGGAAGTAGATGGCCAGGGCCTCAAAGGACGCAGACAAGCTGATGCGACTCTGTGAGCGCTCCATGTAAAGGCCCGGCGTAGGTGCCGGCGCTGTGTCCGCCGGCTTGGGCAGGCGCGCCTGGGCATTCTTCACGCGGAGCACAGCACGCGGCGTCTTGGCTAACTTTCACCGGCCCCTTCGCCAGCCCCGTACAAGACAGAAAAACAAACACCAAAGCACCCTCTTAAGTCCCTGTGGACCTGGTTTGGGTTCAAGAATCCTGTCCAGATGTGATGTCCAGAGTTTTTGGTGTCTGCAATGTCCTTGTTTTGTTTTGTTTTTGTCCAGGTCTTCAGGACAGAGAATTAGGATGGATGGAGTCTCATCTCAGAGGCTGATGTCTCAGAGCTGTGCTGGATCTTCTTCAGAGAATATGATCTTTTGCTTTTCCCTGTCTAGCTGATCCCTCACTGGGCTGTGCAGTGGATGAATGGATGGACGGATGGATGGACGGATAGTATATAATGCCGTTTGTCTCTGTGTGTGTGAGAGAGAGAAGAGGAGAAATGGAGAGAGAGAAGGAGAGATGGGATTGAAGAGACAGACGGAGAGAGAGAGAGAGAGACGGGGAGAAAAGGTTCTCACTGTTCTAACAGTCTGAGGCTGATTCACTTCATTCAGCGCTGAGCTCTTTGTGGAGACAAAAAGTGGGAGGAGACACCCGAGAGCTGTTGCTGGGATTCAGGATACTGGCCAATCACAGGCTGTATGTCAGGATGTGGGCGTGGCCACCGTCTACAGACACAATAGCTGTGAATATCTTTCATCCTTCACAGACATCGACCGTCTTGCTCTCTCTCCGCTGACACGGTGAAGTGGAAATCTTGAAACATTGGAAAGCTGATAGATTTCAGACATGGTTTGATTGCATTATGTTTTTGCCTCTCTCTTTCCAATCAAACCTGATTGTTTTAAGAGTAAATCAAACACATTCACCAGAAACTGCAACAGTTGGCTATATATTAAGACCTATCAAATCAATAGTGTTGTGAATATTAATATCAAATAAGTTTAATCAATTCAACCATGAAGAAAAGTAATCTCACATTAGTTTGTAAAACTAATATATATATATATATATATATTAATAAAACTTGACTTGACTTGATTTTATATATATATATATATATTTTGTGTTTTAGTCTTTTATGCAAAAAAGGTTATTTGTAGTGTTGTTATTGTTAACTAAAACTATTCAAAATTGTTTTCGTTAACTGAAATAAAAATATTTGATAAAAAAATAAAAAATGCTGTCTTGACAGTTGACAATTAACTTAAATAAAATAAGCTGAAGTACAAACATTACTAAAACTGAAATAAAAATAAATTAAAGCCAAATAAAAATATTTTAAAATAAATAAATATAATAAAAGTGCATACAAAATTAAATTGGAAAATAAAATTAAAATGAAAACTGAAAATATAAAAATGGATGAACTTATAGATATTAATGTCACATCCTTAGTATCATTGATATATGAACACCATCTGGATGTTACCAGATTTACCTATTTTATATGTACATTTATATGTCTTTTTCAAACTGTGAAATGATAGAAACAGCATCAACAAACAGGCCTATTGCATTTGACTTGAACATAGTATGTTGTGAATTAAAGTACAAGTAAATAGCAACAAAATGACACTAAAACGACCACATCTGACAGCACCTGTGGGTTTCAGCTGTATTTAAACCACAATATTTCTTTAAGAAGCAGAATAAAAGAATGACACTGCCTGCTGAGAACAGTCATCTTCTGTTAAAGATGCATTTTGTCTTCTGTGTGTCTGGCAGGAGAAAGTGTGTGTGTGTGTGTGTGTGTGTGTGTGTGTGTGTGTCTGAGAGGGCTGAAAATGTCACCTGTGCCACCTCAATGAACAATCACAACTCTACTGCAAATAACAAACGCAGAAGCATCACTCATAGTTATGAACGCCTCATAACCGATGCTGACGATCTCGGTCTCTTTCAAAGTGCATCCTGTCAGTTTTTGTATAGATTTAGTCTTTATATGGCTTAACCTCAGCAGGTTTAGCAGAGTTCATCTGATTGTATGCTAACCCTCACTTTGGCTGTATGCAAGCTTTTGAAGGATATTTTTACATTTTCAGAAGGAAGTAGTGCACACTGCAATGTGGTTGCTAAGGTGTTTTGAGTGGCTGTTGCCAAGTTGCTATGTGATAAGTGCCATCTAAATACCACAAATTACTGTAATAAAATCTGTGCATTTCAGTACCATATTTCAAGTATTTCATAGCATTATCTGATACCATCACTGTACCATCATTCAGTCACTTAAAAAAAAAGTATCAAAAAGTAACATGATATTGCCATTAGCTTTGAACATGTACCACGGTTTTCTTGGACGTACCTTGGAGCATTGTTTTTATTTTTAGCTAAAATTAAGATTAAGAATTGTTTTCATTCGTTGAAATACAGTTGAAATAAAATCAATTATAAATATTAGATGAAAAATTGTATATGTTGTATTGGCATCTAACTGAAATAAAATAAATGTAAGTACAAAAAAAGTACAAAAATTACTAACACTGAAATAAAAAATGTTATGTAAAAATGCAAGTTTTCTATTAGGATGTGGATTATGATTAGGTTTTAGTATTTATAACAGTAAAACAATCAAAGTGTCTTTAAATAGTGTGTGTGTTAATTAGAGTTGGCTTGTTCGTTGTATTGTAGCCAATGGCAGTCGTGCTGGTTCTTGTTCATTGCTTCACTGACCTTTTACCATGTTGTTCCATCTACCAGCGGGACCCTGGGGAAGGGGCCGTCTCACGGTGATGACATCTTAAGTGCGAGACACCAATGAAACCTGACAGATGCAGAGAGTAAAAGTGAACACAAGTTATTGTGTGTGTGTAAAACAGAGAACATACAGGAGGAAGAAAGACGGTCAGATTAGGGCAGGATTTTTCTCTCCCTTCCAGAAACAACATGTACTTGCAACAGTTGACACCCCTTCTGTTCGAAGCCCATGGCAGAAACCCATGATCATGCTGTAAATATTCCAAAAGAGGTTAAGACCATTGTAATGTTTTTTCTGTGATGCCCAGAAGCCCACTTACACTATTACATGATAGACATTGTTTAAGATCAGTAGTTCATCAAAGCCTTCAAATGTGGCCTTTTCCTCATTTCATTTAAATTTAGACTATATAATTTAATTAAATTAGGCTGTTCCAAATAATACACTTAAAAAAAAACTGTTCCTTCAATTATAAATGTAAAACTTCAGTTGAATATTCTCGATATAGATTATAAAAAAAAAAAAAAACAAGATCGACCTTTTACAAGTGAAGAACGTGCTGGAGGCTTCGACATGTTTATGAATCTTTGGTTTTGAATCAAGAGTCATTTCGTAGCGCGTAAAGACAAAATATTGTAAAAAAGAACGTTAATTGAACACTATTTATTGATATTATACATTAGACCTAAAAAAATAGCTATTTAATGAAAACTGTTTGTAGACCATGAACATGTTCGCGGTGTTCTCGTTGCATTTTCACGGCTTTATCCAACAGGTGTCGAGTGCTTCAAAAACAGTGAGTGAATCATTTTGCGAATCAATTTGTTCAATTGATTTGACTTTAATTCAATAACAAATGACTCTTATAAACCGGCTATTTGAATGATTCACGAACTCAGGAGTTACCGTTTGAAGCAGTCTGTGAGCTGAATTAAAGGGGTCATTATTCAGTTACTCCTAACAGTACATTGACTGAACTGCTAAAAGAGAACTGATGATGGGATGTGCAGGAGCAGAGCAGCTGGACTGAGTCTGGTCCTGCTGGGAGACGGCATCACAATATGGTAAGGGGCGTAACATTTCCGTCACACACTTGAGGCATTCAGCCAATCACAACGCACTGGATAGCTGGCCAATCAGAGCACACCTCGCTTTTTTAGAAGATGAGCTTTGTAAAAATGGACGCGTTTCAGAAAGGCGGGGCATAGAGGAGAAACAATAATGTACATTATATGGAAAATAATGT
>NW_015646846.1:446059-481831 GCF_001515625.1 Sinocyclocheilus rhinocerous | reverse complement strand
GCCAATCACAACGCACTGGATAGCTGGCCAATCAGAGCACACCTCGCTTTTTTAGAAGATGAGCTTTGTAAAAATGGACGCGTTTCAGAAAGGCGGGGCATAGAGGAGAAACAATAATGTACATTATGTGGAAAATAATGTGTTTTTTGAACCTTAAACAGCATAAATATGCATTACACCAAATACACAACATAATGTTCTTTTTAGCAGCATCATATGACCCCTTTAAGTTGTCATTGTTTCTAGCGATGGAATATAACTTATATAGGTAGATTTTTGGAATGTTGATTATAAAGTACAGAACGTAAAACAATTGTGCCCATTTTGATTTCGTATTTGATTAGATTTTCGTGTGACTTCATAGCTGCATATTAACCATGGTTTTATTATAGTAAAAGTGTAGTAGCATGGTTTTTTGGCGCATTGATTACCATTTGTATAACTACAGTTTTACTACAAATACCATGGTTAAACTATGGTTAGTGTGGCAAAACCATGGTTAATTTGTAGTTACCATGGTTTAACTATAGTAACCACGGTTTTTTGGTTAATTTTTGTAAGGGTGCCTCTGTAGGCTAGGTGATTTTTGCTATGTTTCATTCAGAAACATGTTTTGTCCTGGTCAGTAATAGTGTTTAAGAACAAATTAATGATGTTTGATGCAATGATCATAATATATTATATTTCGCTGTTTTTATTTCTTTCAGCTGATGTCTGCCTGCACAATCCAAGTGGAAGCTTGGGCATACTATGGGATTAGAGACATAACAGCAGGTGACAACAGCAGGTTTATTTTTTTTCAGTTCGGTGGCTTCCTGTACAAACACATCCTCCACTATTATCCTGTCTGTAAAAATAGAAATGTATATCTGAAAAAGAACTTTTACATTTTTTATCTCAAAAGTAATAAATAATAGGTGAATCAAAGCAAATTAGTGAATGATATATATAATCTAGATGGAAATGACATGCACAATCAAAATAATCTTACATTTGCAAGCCCTTGGATTTATAGCAGCAGTAACTTTGATGTCAGGCTGCAGAACGGATCATTTTAGGTGACTGCATTGCATCAGGGAGATGTTTGAACATGGATGTGTTGCTCCGCGTTCATGAGCTGCATTAAAATTCTGGGTTGCATGATGGAAGGATGAGAGGGCAACACTTTTAGGTTTTAGTGTCCATTTGTGAAGGCTTAGAAAGCATTGTTTGATGCCATTAAAGCAATAGTTCACCCCCAAAAAATATGTACTCACCCTCGTGTCTTTCCAAACCTGTATTCTCTTATTTTTCTGTGGAACAAAAAGGAGAAGCTTCAAGCATCTCTTTGCAATATGTGAACATAGATAGCATCTCAGATCATTTGGTCTTGGAAGAATTTAGTGAGAGAGTTCTTATTGAGATCTGACTTTTATGGAAGCTTTAAGCCAAAAATAAGGGGGGAAAAAGGTAATATGTATTTTTATCTCACAATTCAGACTTTTTTCTTACAATTCTGAGCTAAAAACGTCTGAATTGTGAGATATGAAACTCAGAATATGAGATATAAACTTAGAATTGCAAGACAAAAGTCTGATTTGTGAGCATTAAAGTCAGAATTGCAAGATATAAACTCAGAATTATGTAATATAAATTGAGAATTATGAGATATAAACGCAGAATTGCAATACATAAGTTGAAATTGCGAGATATAAATTCAGAATTGCAAGATATAAACTCAGAACTGTGAGAAAAGTCAGAATTACAAGATGTAAACTCTAAATTATGAGTTTATAACTTGCTATTGTGGGAAAAAAAGTCAGAATTGTGAGATAAGAAGTTGCGATTCACTTTTTATATTTTTATTCCGTGGCGGAAATACATTTCCATAAGCTTTTAATTGCAGACTTTAGTATCTTGGTAAACTTAAGCACATTGTTGAGTTTGTTGAGGTGTCTATTTTTGAGACATGTTTTAGATTATTAGAGTGTTTGTTTTTTCTCTCAGGGAAAACAAATCTGAAAATCAGGCCATATACAGAAACTTTGACCTCCATCATTGCTGCCTAGGAGACACAACTGAGATATGAAAGAGATCTCATTTGCGATATTTCTTCTCTGTGGAGCAGCGCAGTGTGGATGGCCTATATTTTCTGGTCCAATTGTCTGCATTTTTCATTAACATACTGTCTTATTCTGAAAGCAACTTGTAAAAGTGGAGCTCAACTGACATCCAGGTCGAGCTGATGTGGGCCAGGAAACACTTTTAAATTTTGCAGACTCATTTTCAGCCACCAGCATCCCCGTTCAGAGCGGCGGCCCACGGTTTGCCAAAGCTTGTCATACTTTAATTACTTAATAGTGCTTCAATAAAGGTAATTACAGTAAATATATGGTTATTTGATTAAAAAAAGAAGCCCTCACTGTTAAAAGTGCCACATAAACAAACCCAAGTGATTGTCTGGTTCTTTTTCGGGGCGTGTTATATTGAAGCTTTGCTTGATCACATCATTTTACCAACCAAGCAAAAGTGCTCAGTCTATCACAGAATTGCAAAATCCACTTACCGGATTTACAAAGCACCGTGTCCACAGGCCAGTCCTTCGAACAGCTTTTAATATCAACATAGTGCTACACGTTTATCTCTCTTTCTCTGTCTTTCTCTCTTGTTTTCCTAATATATGCTAACTTCCCCTTACTTAAGCCCTTCGTTTTGGTGTTTAACTTCAATTGTAGCATGTTTGTTGTAATGTCATGTGGGTCGCCCAAAAATTTCGGATTTACAAATGCACCTACCGAGGAAAGATCTGGGATTAATTCCACAGATTTATGTTATTCCCTGCATGGCGAGCCTGCTTTTGGCATCTTAAAGGGATAGTTTGCCAAAAATGACATTTTTGTTGTCATTTATTCATGTCCCATATAACATAGAATCACTTTATTGTCTAAAACATAACTTGCCAAAACATCATATTGATTTTATCCAAATATTTGTGAGCCAAACTTGCATTAGTCATGTCTATCTAAAAAAAGACTTTGATGAACTGAAACTGTTGATTTGACATAAACCCACCATCACGACCATGGCTGACTGATGCCCGTAAACATGAAACAGACAGGCGCTCTTCACAGGAAGTGGATGCAAGAGGCTAACCTCGATAGACCGCCTCAGGCTGTGTGGCATTTAGAGCTTAGTTCAATGAGTCACGGGTAATTTCAGGGGTTTAATGTATATGCACTCGACAGGAGGTGTAATGTCACAGATCTTCTCATTCAAGATGCTAAACTGAATTAACTCTCTGTTTGTGGTTTCTAAATTTTCCAAATGTCCAGCTATTCTTAGCCAGTCTGCCTACTGAACATATGGCAGCTCCAGGTCTTGTTTTTTTTTAATACAAACGTTTCCAAATGTCGAGATGTTTTTCTGATTACCCTAAGATCCAAATCAAACCAAATCTGATACATTTTGACAGCTTCCATTTAAATTACCTACTCTTTTGTAAATGGACTGGCATTCAAATAAAAATCCTCTTCGTGCTGTCAGCGTCCCAATGTCTCAACAGATAAAACCCTCTTAAGCTGTCAGTTCAGGATCTTTTCTTTTTGTATGTTTCATCTCAAGGTATTTACTGAAATTGTTGATATATGCTGACTTTTTGGTAAATAAGCAAGGTAATTTTTTTAACCTTTATTGTGGACAAATTTTTTTTTGTTGTGCTGGAAACTACTGGTGTTGTTATTGATAACTTAAACTATTAAAAACATTTTGTTACTTAAAATAAAGCTGAGAAAATATAAACATAAATACAAATATTAGATGAAAAACTTTAAACATAAATCAAAAATGTTGAAACTTAAGTTAAAGTAAAATACTAAGTAAAATAAAACTAAAAATAAAATGAAAATACATTAATATATATATATATATATATATAGTTGAAATCCATTTCATAGTTCTAGTTCTATATATATAAAAGGGAGGACTGGGGACAGTTTTAATTTTAGGAAAATATTGTATGACTAATTACAAATAATGCAAATAAATGGTAAAATTGTAAATGTTGATTTCATTCTTGGTTTAGATAATCATATTTTTAAACATGCATTAATATTTTTATTATGGATTTTAAGTTTAAGATTGAAAGGGTCTGGGTCAAGAGTAAATATATTTAAAAATTAGCTAATATAAATAATGAGTGCTTGTTAAAAAAAGTGTTAAATGTAACTTCAAGTTGAAATTCGTTTCAATAAAAAACGGATTGTTCTTTATAGTTCTTTTTAGTTATTCCATCAAATCCTTTGCTTTTCTTCCTGATATTTTCCAAATGCGTGTTATGTAACAGCTTTTTGTTTAGACCCGCATCATTTCAGTTATTGAAACACTGCTTAATCCTCAATCCTGTTGGCTTCACCCTGATTTTTTACGGTAATTCTCGAATCTTGTTATGTTGATGGCTGTGTGAGTTGTGCACCATGCACAGATGTAATCTCACATGTTTACTTCTGCTGTCTGCTATTGTGTTGTTTCCAAGGGTACTGATGGTCTGAATGCTGGGCGTCTCATAAAAAGCATTGCACAGCCGCACACTGATCTAGTCGATGTAGATTTGTAGCAGCTCCTGCTCTAAAAACGGTCCCACTTTTAGGACACTAGCTTTGGTTGGCACATGAAAGACACACAAGAGAGTCCCCTTCGAGTCGGCCTATTTAAACACGTCCTACACTGAACTCAAGACTGGGTTACACAACACATCTGGAAGTTAGACGGAGAGTGTGTTTATATTTGTAACAAAACTGATAACTGCTCAGCCACGCATCTTGAAAACAAATTATGCTGATTCGCAAAAAGGGCCTAATGTTGCCTTTGATGAGTTCAAATATATCAATAAAAAACTTTCTATCTCTTAAAGTTTTTTTTTTTTTTTTTTTTTTTACAAAATAATAACATTTTTCAAATGATATATTCAGTATGCAAGAGCTTTAATGCACTCATCAAAATAACCAAAGCTATCAAATGTCAAAGATTTCAAAATGTATAATTTAACTTAAAAATCTGCAATGGGGTGAAAAAAATTGTTCAAATACTGCATTTAATGTCAAAGAACTTTAAAGGTGCTGTATGTAAGTTTTTGACTCTACTAAAGCATAAAAATACCATAATATGTTTGCAGATAGACCTATTTTAGAAACATGCTAAGTTAACATACTTGTTTATCTGAAAAACAATGCTAGTACAGTCAGTTATTCTTTTTTGAAAATGTGAGTTCCGGGCCGGAATGTCGGTCACTGTTTTGGTTTGTGAAACCCGCCCACTGCCAGTTTACCCAATTGTATTTCGGGACCCCGGGTTGCCAGTTAGCAGAAAACACAGCGTATTTCATTTCATTCATCGTCAAATGCGCTCGTTCCTGTTGGTGTCGTCAATCTGGCAACCTGCGTGTGCGTCAAGTCTGAGGAGGAGGAGCCGGGTGAAAAAAACCCTCTCTAATATTTTGAATTTGGACTGCAATACCTAGTTCAACCACTCGGTGTCAATCCTACATACAGCACCTTTAACACAAGTTTATAAATAAATACGTTTTTCCCAAAATCTGTAGTAATAATAATAATAACTCTAACCTTGAAATCAGGATTCAGAATCATTTATCCACGTAAAAATGGGCTGAGAATTGAACAAATAGCCAGGAATCCTGTCTTTGTGTCAGTTTTTCTGGCGATTAAGGGATAATACAAGACTTTGTCACCTTACACATGCTTGTCAAAAGCAAAAATGCTATGAACGCATCATATTTTGTGAGAAAATGTGACATGCTTGAGCAAACAAGCACTATTTTAGCAATCAGCTCCCCTAAATCAGTAAGAAACAAGTATTGGATTTAATTCAGCTGCTATATTAGCTGATTGTAAAGCCAGACGATGCAAACAACACTGAACCCCATTGACTTTCACTGTATGGATGGACAAAAACAAGACTTTGCATCTATACAAAAAACAAAGTCATATAGGTTTAGAACGACATAAGGTTTGAGGTTTCATTTTTGGGAATGTTAGGTGTGCAGCAGTAGTAATATGAGTGGATCTGTGCAGAAATGTTCAGAAGTGTTATAATGGAGAACAAAATCAGTCTTTTCAGTCAAGTTCTGATGTGAGTTGCTCCAAAATAGGCTCAGACCACCTGTGTGTGTTTACATCTGCAATCAGTGCGCCTCTAGCTGAGATCCACTGCGCCGCAGGACAGCAGCAGCTCACTTCCTGTGGATAACACATTTGTGAAACCAGGTTAAAAAAAATAACTTTACTCTCATGTTGCGTTTGAACTTTGGATATGCAAATTTAGATTCAAGACTTTTAACCCAAGAAGTTGGACCCAAGAAAATACCAAAAGAAATGTATTAAATTTTAGTGCTTTCATGAATTCAGAATAGCATATACTATAACAGAGTAATATTATGTTCAAAATTAAATTGCCTATTGCTTACAAAATATTGCATAACATAAATGAAATACTTCTTAATCATTTTCAAAAATGGTATGTAAAACAGAATGCATTATGCAACGTATTAATATTAGCATTGTACATTGCTGTCACATGACCTCATCATTACATGCATTATAATCCAGCAAATGGTATTTAAAATAGTTATTTTTAATTTTTGGTCTGATCTTGTGTAAAAGACTTCAAGTAATTAGACTAGGAAGAGATTTTTAAAATTGTAGATATTATTGGTCACAGGTCATGTCGAGCACATTGTATGAAGGGAAACATTATTTCACGTCTGCATGTTATAAACTGCACATTGTAGTAAATATTGAAAATATAGACAACAATTTGGTTATTGAGTATATTTACAAATACAGAATTTGCAATGTTATTGTTAACTAAAATCATAAAGCTGAAATAAAATTTTAACAAACCTTAACTTAAAAACTTAGAAAACTTAAAAACAAAGATTAGAAATGACTAAGCTACTAATTGAAATAAGTTTAAATTAAAATACTAAAATGACTAAAACTAAAATAAAAAAATATAGTTATACAGAAACATTAAAATAAATAATAAAATTGTTAAAGAATAATAAAAGTGACAAACGTACAAAATATAATTTCTAAAACTTAAATTTAAATTAAAATGAAGATTAAAAACATAAAATGTAAAAATAAGAAATAAATAAATAAATAACACTGAGAAGGAGTAGCCTTTGTGAAAGTACACTGAACACCTCATAGTGTGTACCCAAGCACAACGCCCACAAAAATAGAGAAAATAGTTGTTTCTAGCCTTATAATAATGAATTAATAAGGGGTTGAGGATGGATAAATTACATGAGCATCATTTTTTTTTTTTATCTGTTTCCCCTCCGTCTCTGCCATTACCTTCAACATTTACAGAGGTCATCACCTTGCAATCAGGTAGTGGGTGTGTGTGCGTGTTTCTTGTCATCAAACAGCACAAAGTAATTAAATAGGTACTCAGGAGACACAATTCTCCAGCAGAACGAAATGAGGATGTCTCTGCCGATGTGACATCTTGTGGAACGGTGGAAGGAAGCGAGCGAGAGGTACGGTTGCATCTGGACGTTGAGCACTTGCTGATGTTGTGGGATTTGGGAGAGGAGCTAACATAAATCATTCCGCTGTAATTTGCACTTACTCTGGCTGTCTACAGTAAAGGTCGCGCGCTCTCTCTCTGTCTCGCTCTCCATGTTGGTGATAGTGCAAAGCAAAGTAGGGAGAAGAAACTGTGCTTTCATTAGTTGCTGTCTGAGGTGCAGATGTTCAAGTCTGCTCTCATTTGGCATTGGTTTGTCTTTGAGAGCCGCTCTCAACAGCTCCGTCTTTACCTTCACATCAGAAAGCTCTTCAGCCCGAAGCTGCTCTTTCTTTATTTTTTACAAAATTTGGGTAACACCACTGATCTATAATATATATAAGATCAGTGGGTAACACTTTATAGTAAGGTTCATTAGTTAACATTAGTTAACTACTTTAGTTAACATGGACTAAGAATGAACAATACTTCTACAGCATTTATTAATCTTAGTTAATGTTAATTTCAACATTTACCAATGCATTATTAAAATCAAGTTGTGCTTAATGCTCTGTGAATTAACATGAACTTACAATGAATGACTGTCGTTTTAGGTAGGCGTGGTTGACTCTTAACTTTTATAAAGAATATCTCTTTGGATTTGAGGCTTTAGTCTTTGCAACTTCTTATCTATCTATCTATGTGTCATATGTGTAAGAAGCGTTTGCATATGTGTATTTCAGTATATTGTGACTTTGTTTTGGTTTAGAAGTAGAAACCAGTACAAACCATTTGATTAACATGAGCTTTGTGCAGCTATTGATCATATAGTTTCCTAGTTTGTTTGGACGTACAGGAAATCTGTCTTCACCAAACGGCCACGTTTACAATAATGACCGAATTGGAACAGCTGGTTTGCGCACACACACACAAAATGCATATTATTCACAGACACAGCAGAATCATGCATCAGACTGACCTAGAAAACAGGAAAGCCATCATCATCCTCTGCCGCCTCTACAAAGAGCTCACAGGAATATAGCAGCCACCTGCCCTTGACATAAGCAAAGAACATTGTGATCATAGAGCTCCATTAGTTCTGTCACTCCATCCTGATATAATACACACTCCCTCACATGCTTCTACTGTAGATATGACAGCTATAATTATTTTTTGTATTTCCCATGCAAGATATGTCTTCAGTTCAGACTAATAATAAACTGAAGCATGAATTTTGACAGTTTGTTTACAAACCATGTGATATCATATAGTTTTGTATTATTCAAAGACATATTAGCATTACAAAACAACAAATATACATATATATAATGCTATCATATATTTATTTACATATTGCATGTCCATATATTATATTATAATATTATATAAATATTTCTGAATGATATACCTGTAACGTAGGTTTATTTATTTATTTATTGTTTAATTAAGCTTGCTCATTTCCCCTATTTTTACAGTTAGATTTACTTTGCCATCATCTAACACTCACTTAAACATATTCTTTGAAAACGATAGATAGATAGATAGATAGATAGATAGATGCTTTGCAGTACAAGCTTTTACCTGATTCACAGCAGATGCTATATGTCTCACAAACACCTGCTAAGGCCACCCTCTCTTGTTCCCGTGGTAACCTCATTTGTTGGTGCCTGCTCACCTACTGAGTTGGTTTGAGCACATCCAAGGACAGCGTTGCATGCAGGCTGTCTCTATTTACCAGCGACAACCAGAGTGAGAGAAGCAAATAACGCAGCCAGCTGTTTCCCACCGCGGGCCCACTACCTGCTGTAGTGTGAATTCATTTTACCAGGACATGCTGAGTCAGAAAGCAATTTACAGATGACGTCCCACCACTATATTTCTCTGGGAGGGCTGTGGGGCAGACATGTCTTATGGGATAAGCATTGACGATTTAGATCAAAGATGGATATGTGTAAATAAATTCTCCATATTGCCTTTAGGGGCTGCTGAATATTTCATTTTGCATCTATTATTCTTTGCACTGCGGAATCAAAATTGTGGTTTTGATGACAAATGATATAAGATACTGTACTATCCTCCCTATGTGTTTAATGTTTAATGTAGGTTTATAGTCTAAATGCTTTAGTTATAAACTAAAATGCTCCAGCATTTATTGATGACATGCGGCAGGTTCTAAAATTGAATTTAAAGAACTTCATAACAAATTGACTTGACTTGGTTGTAAAATGTTTGGTTGTAAAAGGGATAGTCCACCTGTTTCGATGAATGTTGGTAACCAAATAATTTTAGTTCCCATTAGCTATTTTTCCATCCAAAGCTGCGAATTTAACTTATGCGCAAAGTTGGAATATCATATTAAAAAATTGCAAATAAAGCTCCATTTCCATCCAGCGAGATGAAGAGAACAACATCGTCACTTCCTGATAAACTGGTGCCAAATATCACTAAGAAAAAGGTAATTTGCTGCAGTAGGAGAAGCCACTTTGGTCTTTTTTCATATATAATAAATTATATCATTAGCAGATGAAATGCAATAAACATGGACAGTTGTGTAAGACAGTTCTGGGAGGTAATTATACAGAACCACTTTGACGACAGACTTTGGCTCAGGCATTTAAGAATGACCAAAACAACATTTCAGATATTGTGCAGTGAGACTGGTCCGCTGGTTAGTCCAGTTATGCCATCCCATCGCGCAAAGTCACATTACTTTTTTTGATGTGCTTTGAGGAATTTATTCAGTAAATTTGTTTCTATCGTAGTTTATGCGCATGTTTTCTTATCGATAAAAAATGTGCACTCAGTTTTTCATGCGCATTTGTAGAATTTCTGTGCATCTTTGCATTTCCATTCCACGGTTTTTAATATGATATCCCAAAATGTGCATAAAAATAAGTGGATGGAAGCATAGCTATTGACTTCCATAGTATAGACAAAAATAAAATGGAAGTCAATGGGAAACAAAACTGTTTGGTTACCAACATTCTTCAAAATCTTATTTTGTGTTCCAGAGAAAAACAAAAGTCATACAGGTTTAGAACAACACGATGCTGAGTAAATAATGACAGAATTTTTGTTTTTGGGTGAACTATCCCTTTAAATGCCTGTTTTGATAGGTATTTTTGATTATTGTTTTGATTTTGTTTTTTTTGGAATAACATGCACCCATGAATTCTTTACAATAAGACCAAGAACTTGCATTAGGAAAGGAAATAGTGTTCATTTTGAATTCATGTTGTGTATTTTTAAGTAATCTGATTCTTGTATCTGACATGTGCAAGTGTATAGACGTATTATGTGATGGCTTGTGCAGAAACTCTCTGTTTCTCGCTTCATTTGCCAACCACAAGTTCTTGGCACTCATTTTAAGAGTGCCATCGGTTTCCTCCAGTACACATCAACCTAGATTGCTGAAAATGGAGCAACCTGCTGCCAGTTAATATAGAAATTGGGGCTCCGAGGACGATGCTGTGTCTTTCATATCTGATATCCTCGGCTAATCATTAAAACGTGGAGGATGAAGGACAGGCTAAGTGTGTCAAGCATCGGTTCAAGTCCTGAGACTGTGTTAAACAGAGAGGCAGTTACTGGACTGAAGCTGAAGTACAGTCCCATTACTTAATTGAAGTCAATCAAATGTTTAGACTTTAAAGAAGCACTAGAGGAGATGTAGTTAGGAAACAATAATGATTTCATTTGTACTAAGGAGATTTTTCAGACGAACACCTGTTTTTCAATACTCCTTGGCACTTATCGATCAACTTTAATTGTTTTTAAGTCAGTTCATCCATTTAGCATTTCTTGCTCACCTTTTTCCCAGGAAAATCCTAGCATTTCTTGCTCACCTTTTTCCCAGGAAAATCCTGGAGTGCAACTAATGCAACAAAAAATACAAACACATTTTAATATTCACATTTCACGTTAATATGCACATTTTTCAAAATGCACGTATCACTTAAAGGTGCTGTATGTAATTTATTGTATAAAACACTATAATATGTTTGCAGATATTTGGGAAACATGCTAAGTTCATGCTTGTTTCAACACCTGTTTTTCAATACTCCTTGGCACTTATCGATCAACTTTAATTGTTTTTAAGTCAGTTCATCCATTTAGCATTTCTTGCTCACCTTTTTCCCAGGAAAATCCTGGAGTGCAACTAATGCAACAAAAAATACAAACATGTGAATATGCACATTTTTCAAAATGCACGTATCACTTAAAGGTGCTGTATGTCATTTATTGTATAAAACACTATAATATGTTTGCAGATATTTGGGAAACATGCTAAGTTCATGCTTGTTTCTCCGAAAGAGAAAAAAAAAACTGCTACAGCCAGTTATTCTGCTTTGAAATGTGTGTTCAGTGTCAGGATGTCTGTTTTTGTTTTGGTCTGTGTGATTCCGCCCACTTCCAGTTTACCCAATTGGATTTTGACACCACAGGTTGCCAGTTGGTAGACAACACAGCGTATTACAGACATGGAAGCCAGCAAAATGAACTGGGTCAGAGATCACAGATTCTACCTGACCTAAAAAGCCTCGCCGTCCTCGCCGTCCATCTAAAAAACTCTATAAGCTTGAAAACTCCGATAAATCAATTCATCAACTTACAGTGTCAATTGCGCTTGTTCCTGTTGTATGTCCTCAATCTGACAACCCACTGGAGCGTCACGTCTGAGGAGGGAGGAGCGGGAGAAACAACTCTCTTCAATATTTTGAATTTCAACTGCTAGCTCATTAAAACAGATTATTGAAGTACGTTTTATAAGAATATACTATTTCAGTCTTTCTACTTCAAAATATAATGTTTAATTCAATGTGTTACTTACTTGCCATTTCTTTGTACTATACTTATTTGTAAAATGTACTACAATTTCAGAGTGAAAATTGTTTCAAAATAAATCTTACACCAAATTTTTCAGTGTAAAATTCAGAAACAACCTGCTGTTTTTCATTCTTTTGTGAAGTGACTATTACATTGCATCATTGGTTGCAGCTGCAGGTGTAAATGATTATGAGAAATGCTCAGAAAATAATAATAACTGGAAACATGTTATAAAATTGCATGCTTGACTGAAATGTAAGCCATTAATCACATAGAAATGCACTAACGACCACTCAGAATGCAGTAACACCCTGGCAACCACCTAGCAACCACCCAGAACACTCAAGCAACTGCATAGCAATGTACTGACAACCACAGTAAGTGAGTTTTGCATTAGCAGGCACCATTCATCTTTCCTTCAGAAAATGTACAAATCTAGTTTCTCATTCATGTTTCATGCTGGGATGATATATGCCACTCTGCCGTGCTTTGCTCCTTCCTTTCAGTTGCTTGGCTGTCAGTAATGCGTGTTCATTTCTATCCAGGGAATGATTAGGTACTAAAAATGGCATGCTAGCATAAAGACTATATTGTGTGGTAGTATAGTTCTTTCCTTTCTCTCCATGCATGGTAAAGAATCTCCACCTATCTCCATTATATAGCTGAACAATCAATGTGTGCTATTGTCCAAGACTATTATGTTCACTCTCCAACATGAGAGGCATACAGTGTCTTGTGAGGCAGTTCATTTCTTGAATACATATTTAACAGGCCTGTATTTCAACCAAGAGAAAAAAAAAGACTGAAGTGAAAAGGTTCTGAGGTTTAGATCACCAGTATCTTCTACAATACAGTTTTTACGTTTACTAAGGAAAATGCAAGTGACTGTGCAAAAGCCACTGCTGCGATGTTAGGGTGTTGTGAGTGAAAACATCACAATAATCCACACAACTCCAGTCCATCAATTAACTTCTTGTGATGTAAAAAACTGTTTGTAAGAAACAAATCCATCATTAAAGGAACACTCCACTATTTTGGAAAATAGGCTCATTTTCCAACTCCCCTAGAGTTAAACAGTTGAGTTTTACCGTTTTCGAATCTATTCAGCCAAGACCGATGGGAAATGAAAAGTTGCGATTTTCTAGGCCGATATGGCTAGGAACTATACTCTCATTCCGGCGTAATAATCAAGGAACTTTGCTGCCGTACCATGGGTAAAAGTGCTACCGCCAGACCCGGAGATCGGCTGAATGGATTCGAAAACGGTAAAACTCAACTGTTTAACTCTAGGGGAGTTGGAAAATGAGCCAATTTTCAAAAATAGTGGAGTGTTCCTTTAAGACATTCTAGCTTTAAACCATCACTTCTGGCCAAAATATGAGTCAATGATCCATAATAAAGCTTCCTCCAGTGAAAAAGTCCATCCCTTGTTGTCTCTCTAATGAAAATCCGTGCACTGACATATTTGTTCAGAACTGTTTTGGCTTGTAAACAGTTCTTGATCTATGCATATTTCTCTCCTAATTCAGACGAGATGACTTTTTCACTGGAGAAAGCATTATTGGATATAGGACTCATATTTTAAAAGTAAGCAACGGTTTGAAGTTAAAAATGATGGATTTGTTTTTTACCTGCAGTTTATTTGTTTATTTTTATTTGCTTCTCAGGACGTTAATTGATGGACTGGAGTGGTGTGGATTATTGTGATGTTTTTCTCAGCTGTTTGGACTCTCAGTATTTTGTGCGGGTTTTCCGAGAATGCAGTTGTGAGTCCTGAAAATGTATGGGTGTGAGTTCGGTTACAGAATGCGGTTGTCACGCCTGAAAATAAACGTACTGTGTGTGAACGTAACCGTATTAAGGACTCAAATACAGGACTGACAACCGTATTCTGCTGCTGTGTGAAAGTGGCCTATTAGATTTAACTTAAATTTAGACTTAAACTTAAAGAAAAAAAGCGAAAACTAGAAATGTTGCAGAAGTAGCCTACTAAAATGACTAAAACTAAAATAATAAGAAATTAAAGCTATAAATATTAAAACATAAAATTACAAAATCACATAACAAAATTACTAAAAATTAAATTGGAAACTTAAAATATAAAAATAAAAACTATTAAAATGTTAATAAATTGTATAATAGTATGACTAATACTAAAATAACACTGTTGTCTCTAACCCTAAAGTATAAATAGAAATAATAATGATGCTTGCCTCAGTCATATAGCTTTTGTTCAGAGCTTTCATTAACAAGAACAACAACACATACAGCGGTGTCCTGTATGTCTTTGATTTATGAATAGGTGACAAAGTCAACATCAATACATGCTTCTATTGCTTAACAAATTAATCTGCTTGAACATGCCTTAAGCAGGTCTGTACAGATTTCCCTGGAGACTCGCAGCTATAGATTTTATTCTCAAGTCCCTTTAGGGAACATAGACTCGTCACTGTATGGCAGCCTCTTTTGTGCTTTTTTTTTTATGTTTATTTCAGACATTTCTATCAGGCACTCAAAATAACATTTTTTTCTCACTTGTATCATTTATATCTACATGTATCTATTATTGACATTAGGCTTCATAATGTATTTAGCTTCTTTTATTTGAAAGATAAGCTTAGATTATTAATGAGCGTTCATAATAATAATGACCATGTTCAGTCATCTGGGTTGCTGTCCCAAAATAACCCAGCCTAATTTTGGGTATGAGTCATATATGATATAGCACCTCTAAAAAGATTTGAATTGGTTTATGAAACAATCTTACTCATTGCGGTATCTGTTTAATTGAACAATAAGTATTCTTTTTCAAATTCTTCGTACACCAAATTTGGTTGCTCTACTTTGTTGTACAAGTGGATGATTGAGTAGAATGTGGTAATTTCTCACATGCATGAATTAAATTACAAAAAGGACATTATTCACACCAGCAAGCAAGGTGTGCTTGAGTGCATCGGATTTACCTCTGTGTGACCTGGCTTTTAAAGTTTAAAGGTCATGCTGATAATTTCAATTCTAAATTAATCAAGTGGATGCTTAATTGATAGAACCATTGATATTCTTGCTGCAGATAATCAGAAAATATGCTATGCTTTTAATTCCAGGTCTTGCATCAAGTCATGTGCTTTAAAATGAAAGAGCATGAAGACTCTGACACTGAAAAGCTTTCTATGTGAGGAGGTGGGCATGCAAAAATATAAAAAAATAAATAAAAAAAATGTAAAAATCAGTTCAATGCAAAATTCCAGCTATGTTTGTGGCACAATGCATGCAGAAACATCACCATCAAAAGGTCTATGCATGCTTATTTTGATTGCCTTAAACATTCTCTGTCTGACATCTTTTTCTTTTAAAGCTTTAGTATTAAAGGAGCATAATACCTGGGAACCTACAAACTGAGGGAAAACATCTTCAACACTTGATTGTAATGCATGATGCCTACATGAGTAAACCTGCCTTATGAATGCAAAGTTGCAATGCTATGCATTTTTGTTTAACAAATGAAAACCTGGTTAGGTTATGGTTGTGACTTGACGTCATACCATTTATAAAAATGGCCTAGATACTAACAAATGTCATTTGCCTTTAAGCAATACTAACTGCAATGAGATTGCACCTGAATGGAGCAACTTCTGCAACAAATTACTGTTGGTGTAGACTGTAATCTTAGTAATGCTCCCGTTTTGGTTAAAACGGCAGGCTTTATTATGTCTGTGTCATACAAGCCAATGTAAAATGAAACATTTTATTTAAACTAAAGCAATTACCAGACTGACCTCTTTGAGTCACTGTAGAGATCTACACTGCACCCTACTGGTGACTTCTGTGTATTACAAGCGCTGAGTTTCAGCGTTATAAAACCCCGTTTAAATGGGTTGTCTTGTATTTTTGGCCTATTTAAAAAAATAAAAAGATTTATGGTTCATTCATATGTGTTATCATTGTACATTAACAAATGCATAAGGCTAAATCTTACTTAACAAATAATTCAAGATAATTTGTTGATGTTTGAAGATAGCCTACGCAAGTGTTTTCATGGGCAGATATAGGCTAGTAAAAAAAGAAAAAGTTATGACATAAAATTAGGAAAACCAGATATTTAACATTCTGCGCTATTTCTATAGGTCACTAATCAAATAAGCAGGTTTGTCACATTAACCATGCATCTTTTAGTACAAACAAATTCATTTATTTATTGTTATTATTAATTCTTTTACACAATTTTCACTTCTTTTTATTTTAATGATTAATTTAAAACAGTTTTTGTAGCTGCATTTTTAGTGTGAAAAAAGTGATAGCTACAACACAAATAAAAATTACTAATATTAATATGAACAAAAACAGAAATGAGAGATGCTTGTAATGGTCATTACAAATATTGTACGTGCTTCAGAATGCGGGTGCATCGGAGAAAGGATAGATCATATGCGTGAGTAGACAGTCTGAGATCGAGTAAACATCATCTTCTGTTGTTGCCATTATTATTAATCTCACAAGCTTCCGTTTCGAATTCAGCAAGCGGTCGAGCGCCTCCTGGCAACGGTTGCTATGGTGACTAACTACGTCACGCACGACTTTGGTTACCATGGTCCTTGTGACGTAAGGGACCGTGTAAAACAGTGTAGGAAACCCCGGATAGCGGTTACCATGGATACTGGCGGGGGGGAGGGGTGGAGTTTAGAGGAAGCGGAAGTGTCAGCGCAAGCGGAAGTGGTACTGCCCTGAATACCCCGAGCAGCGAAACGGAGGACAGCTTGATACTCCCATCGTTAACAGACACAAATCAGGACTCGAAATATATTTCAATGTGAGTTACGTTGCCCGTTAAGGCCGCTCGTTTGATATTATGAATGTTACAGGTGCATTTTGCTGTATTGTTGCTCATGTAAGCCCCCCTCATCATTGTCAATGGCGGAAGGTGTCTATTGTGGTTTGGGGCTGGGTACAAGGACTTAGGCCGAGGCGGGCGATGAATAACGATTATTGCCGAGTTATTTCCGATTACGTCCGATTTCTATTAGAAGCGCGAGGTTCCCGCACATTCATTATGTAAGAGCGCTATCAAAGTATCGTCGTGCGGAACAACCCTCATCCGAACGGGAGCAATGGCCAGCGGCTCCCGCGTCTGTTCAACACCCGGTCGTCGTGAAAGCTAACCTGCTAACAAGGTAATGGTATAATACACCAGAGGAGTAAAGCGCGTTCTTATGAAAGGCAGTTAGTAACGGTTACATTTCATTTGGCGCGAATAATCGGCGCGTCCGATTAAATTCCACACGGGAATGCGAGTGAGAGGGCGTTGCATTGGTGGCTAACGCTGTTAGCTCGAGCGAAGAGCCTGAATATGCTGCAGTGCAGTATTAGTGAGGTTAGGCGCTTAAAACGGCTCACGTTTATAGTTTCACTATTTCTAAATGCGTTCAAGTTAATGTATTGAAATGATTTAGTGGGTTGGATCGTTTAAATCGCAAAACAATCGCCTCAAAGGATGGCGGACTTGTCGACAGGACGCGTCGTGAGGGCCTATGTAAATAAATCTAGTTCGACACCAGCCCTTATGTCATCTACTAACCGTTCAAACTACGCATTTTAACTAGTACTCCAGCCCTCCTCGGTCTCATTAGGCAACCGATTAGCAAGCTCACACGTGTGTGTTCGTCTCTAGGAGCTGGACGGGCCGTGTTTTCTCGCCTGACACAGTTACCTGTGGTTCGGGTTCAGGCGGAGACATCAACGCCCTGGGCGTTGGCACTTACACACGTATTGATAGCTGACAGAGTTGAAATTCCCACCGTGGCCTGCTGGAATCCCGATTCCATGTCGGATTCCATGACCTTGCACAAAGGTAGACGGACAATTGGATAAATGTAATATTAAGCAGCAGCCAGAAACCTGGGGTTATATGTGATTTAGAACAGGTGATCTAACTTAGTGGGTTTGGTTTAGACTTTGACCAGTTATAATACGCAGAGGTGGATAAGCCATTGTGTGTTTTAGAAATAATGATTTTGACCTACTTTTTAATTGGGTTATATATTTCAGAAATCCTGAAACCACTGCATCAGTGCAGTATGAGCTACAAATATGACCTGATTATTTGTCAATTTGGTGCAAAGAACAATTGTCAATGTAAAATCAAAGTAAAACAAATGTTATGGTGGTCATATATTTATTGACCTAAAACTAGTCTTTTAGGTTAACCACAGCTTACACCATTACCTATGGGTAAACCTGGGTTATAATAATACATAAAATGCATGGTAGTCTTATTTATAAAAAAAAAAAAAACGCATTATATGGCAAAATAAAACTATTTCTCTATTAAAAGTGTTTATAAGTTTCTCAGAAACGGTTACTGTCAAGGTAAAACAAACATTATGGAGTGCATATATTTCTTATTCTACCAAAAAAGAAAAGAAGTATTTGAGGTTAAGCACTACTAATACCATTATCTATAGATAAACCTGATTCATTATGCAGAAATGCTTGGTAATATTTTATAAAGCATTATATGGCAAAATAAACCCCCTAAACTTAATTTCTGATTAAAGTGTTGGTAACACTTTATAATAACTTTCATTAATAAATCATTAACAAACATTAAATAATGCTTGATGGATAATTAGTTAATATATATTCAAAGAGTTAGAAACGTGAGATAATGTGCTTGTTAATATTTGCTAATAAACTTATTAAACATTAGATAATGTTCAAACAATTCATTATTTAATGCAAGTTAAAATGCTTACAAATGACGTTAAACTTTCAATTCCATATGATCAAGCACTTATTGAAAATCTGCAAATGATTTGAACAGATGTTATAAAATGATTAAAAGCTTGTGTTAATGCACAACACTTTTGCTGCTGTTGAGGTGTGATACGGGTAAGGTTAGGGACAGGTCTGGTGGCATGGGTAGGTTTAAGGGTTGGTTAAAGGGTCAACAGTGTACAGGGGTCAGTTTGATAAGGAAACACGGTTCAATCGGTTTATATTATGTTGTTTTGATAAATGAACAAGTATTTTCTTTTAAAAAATGATTTGTTTTCTCCTGTTTATTTATGATTCAAGGAATATCCTGTTTAATGATATACTGAAGAGTAGTATACTAATGTGAGTGTTGAGGCAATAAAAACATTTTTTTGCGCCAAAATTACAATCTGTGATGTCTTTAGCAAGCATTTAGCTAAATTTAACCAGCCACCCTTTACACAAACCTTGTTCCATTAGCTAAAAGTCCAATGCCCATAAAGATATTAAAAGATTAGTAATAGTTCATAAACATTTACAAATGATGAATAGTTTCAACTTTAGATTGGCTACTGCAAAAACATGAACAAATGATTAAGTGATTATTAAAGATGTGTGAATAGGGTAACTTCAGGTCTTTCGGGATACTTTTTGCCATTGAGATGACTGTTCATAAAGGTATTAATGATTAGTAAACTTGTATAAACATTTGCAAATTATGAATAGTTTCCACTTTAGTTTGGGTACTGCAAAAATATGAACAAGTAATTAAATTATTTGTTAAGATGTGTAAATAGAGGTCTACACAACAAAGACCAACAAATGAAGATCATATGAACTGAAAGTTTACTGACATTTGTAAGCATTTCAATTTACATTAAATAATCATATGTTAATCATTAGGTAATGTTTAGTAAGTTCATTAGTAAACATTAACAAGAACATTATCTCATATTTCTAGCTATGTGAATATATATTAACTAATGCTGTTAAGCATTATATAACGTTTGTTAATGATTTATAAATGAAAGTTATTATAAAGTGTTTCCAAAATGTTTATATAATTTTCAACATTTTTAAAAACGTTTTACCAAAGTTCAAGTTTGGTGAATTTTAGTCAGCAAAATGATGATTGATCAGTAGAGAATCTTAATTTAAATTAGTTCAAAGAGGAAAAAATGGTAACACTTTACAATAAGGTTCATTATTTAACTACTTTAGATAACATGAACTAAGAATGAACAATACTTCTACAGCATTTATTAATCTTAGTTCATGTTAATTTCAACATTTACTAATGCGTTATTAAAATCAAAAGTTGTGCTTGTTAACATTAGTTAATGCACTGTGAATTAACATGAACTAACATTGAACAACTGTATTTTCACTAACTAACATTAACAAAGATTAATAAATACTGTAATAAATGTATTGTTCATGTTAGTTAATACATTAACTAATGGAACCTTATTGTAAAGTGTTACCGAAAAAGTTATAGAAAAGAAAAACACAAACGTGGCCTTATTTTGCATTGTGGGATCTGAAGTAATTTTACTTGAAGACTAGTGTGAATGCCGTTTTAGTGTGCAAACCTGCCTGTTTTCAAAACCGACTAGTCTACTAATCAGTCTTAAGGAAGCTCTGTTTAACTAGGCTGGTTTCAGGTAATCCTCTTGTATTTTCATACCATCAATTAGTGCTATAACCTCAAATGGGATTTTACTGATGTTTTTCACTCTGATTCAGTGATGAATGCTTTGAGATAAAGTCTCTGAGATAGTCGCTGAATGACTGCAACTTCATAGCTGGGCCTTAGCATTGGTCCTCTTACATAATCGTTCACTGGTAGCCTTCAGTATGACTTAAATCTCCATAAGTCCCAAATTTAATAATAGTATCTGGTGCAGGTCAAAATTGTCACCAACTTGAAAATTGACCTCTTTACAACAAAAGGAGGTCAGCCAAGCTCACTAAGCGACACCAAACTTGACTTAATTTTATTATATTCATACAGACTATAGGAAAAGGAAAATTAACTCTCCAACGTGCATTTTGTTATCTAACTATACATTTTCTCCTACTTTTGTAGTTGCATCATGGACAAGAGTGACCTAGTGCAAAAGGCAAAGCTCGCTGAGCAGGCCGAGCGCTATGATGACATGGCTGCTTCCATGAAGGCCGTCACGGAGGGCGGCGTTGAGCTTTCCAACGAAGAGCGCAACCTGCTCTCCGTGGCTTACAAGAACGTGGTGGGCGCCCGCCGCTCGTCCTGGCGCGTGATCTCCAGCATCGAGCAGAAAACAGAGGGCAATGAGAAGAAACAGCAGATGGCACGTGAATACCGTGAGAAGATCGAGGCCGAGCTTCAGGAGATCTGCAACGACGTGCTGGTGAGAGACGTGACATGTGAACAAAACATTTGAGAGTTCTAGAAGTTCCACCTGATTTAATTTGCAATTAATTTTACGTTTAAGTAGGCAGCAAGGCAGGTCACTTTACAGTTAGAGCAAAAGGAATCAATTTTATTTGTAACATTAAACTGCTCATATGAAAATTGCAATTAGGATGGATCAAAAATGCACACTTTACCTTTAAGAAAGTTGCTTTTTCCTCTTTCTGATGGTCAGTGCTGTTCATTTATTTGTAATATTAATGGTCATAGCTTAATGTCAGTCTTACCTCTGTTCTATCAGGGTCTCCTGGAGAAGTACCTCATTCCCAACGCTAGCCAGGCAGAGAGCAAAGTCTTCTACCTGAAAATGAAAGGAGACTACTACAGATACCTGTCCGAGGTGGCATCTGGAGAAGCAAAGAAAAGTGAGCTCATTTTCTTTAAAGCAAGAAGTTTGTTGCCTAAATATTAATCTGTTAAATCTATTCATTAGGGAGAAGATGGACTAATAGAAAATGATTGGAACTGATAATGCTGAAGTTTAAGGTCCAGTCCTAAGAGTGAATAGTTGCTAGCCAAAGCATCAGAACATTCAGGCTGTGATGTGATGGTCATTAATTTGATTTTGTTTCCTCTCAAATTGCAGCCACAGTGGACAACTCTCAGAAGGCTTACCAGGATGCATTTGAGATCAGCAAAAGGGAAATGCAGCCAACACACCCCATCAGGCTGGGACTAGCACTGAACTTCTCCGTGTTTTACTATGAAATCCTCAACACCCCAGAGCAGGCCTGCAGTTTGGCAAAGACGGTTAGACAATGATCTGTTCATCTACAACTTGTTTAAGTTGGACTTTTTCTGTGTTGGGTACACACAATGTACACTTTCCTCTTTCATCCCATCTTATTAATGCAACATTCAGTGAATATCTTCAAAAAGCGATTTGGAATGTGAAACTAAATGAGTTTATACTGAAAAATAGAGTGTGCAATTCCAGTGTACAGGAAGACAACAGAACTTACCCTCATGTTTGCTTTCACCTTAGGCTTTTGATGAGGCAATTGCTGAGCTGGACACCTTAAACGAGGACTCTTACAAAGACAGCACCCTGATCATGCAGTTACTAAGGGACAACCTCACTGTAAGTGCCAACTTTGGCTTTTATAGCTGTAGACAGACCCCAAAATTAATCTTTGCTTAAAATTAACAATGCAAAATTAATGTAGACTATTTAGATTACTCATCATTAAATCAAACTTTAAAAATGATAGTTTGAGCCATGCTAGTTTTGTCATTTACAAGTTATATTATTACCATAACAATTTGAGTTAGTCTTAATTCACCCTTTCACAA
The DNA here is from genome assembly GCF_001515625.1 of Sinocyclocheilus rhinocerous. Classification (NCBI taxonomy): domain Eukaryota; kingdom Metazoa; phylum Chordata; class Actinopteri; order Cypriniformes; family Cyprinidae; genus Sinocyclocheilus; species Sinocyclocheilus rhinocerous. The sequence continues at coordinate 459,003 of NW_015646846.1, read as the reverse complement.
ATTCAGGTCTTATCACAAGGTCTTAAATCACAGCAGGAAGTCTTAAATTCATGGCATTAAAGGTGGAAAATGAATATCTTACTCCGTATATTTGTTAGGCATTCCAAAACAAATATCCAACATTCTTTAATCAAGATGCATTTACTTGAGATTCAAATTGAAAATATGATGTCATGTTTTTTGAGAAATTACACAAAATTAAATGAGGTTTTGCTTAAAAGAACACATCTGTCAGTGTGGTATGATATTTGGCAGATATTTGTTGTTGTTGATAGCTCACTTAATTTTTTCATAAAACAAGACTTCTTGTCATCTTGATTTAAGAATCTTAGATATTTGCACTGGAAAACAAGACAAATATTGATGAGGAACACTTTTTTTTTGCGACGTGATCAGAAGGTACAGTATTCTAGTGGTTAGGAGAAGAAATATTCAAGATGAATTACAGAAATAGTGTAAAATGAATTACAAAGTAATGGAGATCTGTGGGAAGTTGAATTTGTCAACTTTTGATATCTTGAATCATATCTTTACCTTCATAAAACCTGCAGAAACCCTGTCTTAGTGGCAGTGTAGTTTTAATATGAATAATGCTAAATTTTGCCAATAAGAAATATTTAATATTACGCCATTGGTCAGTGTGGTATAAAGTTAATTTTGGACCCTTGGAAGCCTGATCATTGTATCATTTAAAAAAAAAAAATTTTCCCCTTTCGTTCTGCAGCTGTGGACATCAGAAAACCAGGGTGATGAGGCAGATGCTGGCGAGGGCGAGAACTAAAGGCGTTGCACTTCACTGTTAAATCCACCTACACTCTTTATCTTACACATATACAGCCCATAATTCCCTGCTCCATCCAATCCACCTCACCTTTATCCACCTTTCTGTATGACGAGCAGCATGAATTGTACCTGACCTACAAGGTTGTGCCCCTGAAACCACGAGCGGCAGGGAAAAGTTTGGTTTTTCCAAGGCTGACTTGTCTCAAACATGTCTGATTGTGTATTTTCCCCCAGACGAGGGAAAATGGTTGAATAGTGGAAACGATTTCCATCTTTTTTTTCCCTTCCGAAAATCCCTCCTTCCCATTTGTCTCTTCTCTCCAATAGTGTACTGGCGATTGCTGGTTTTATTCAAAAGGTTATTAAACTGTCCATTAATTTAACAAACACTGTGACGTTTAGTTTTTTCTTCTGGATAGCTTGTGCTTAATGGAAATCGGAATGGTTTCGTTACAAATAGCAGTACAATTCTGTTGCGATCTCATACAGAAGGGATGAAAACAGGCTGTATTGTGACACTGACTAACATGCATTACTATTATTGCTGTCATGTGCGTAATTTTGCATACACGGCTGACGACAAAAGGGACCCGAGATTTGCAATTCCATGTCTATTCAGTTTTAAGTTAAAGACATTCCATTAGTGTGATGATTACAGACCTTTCGTGAACAAACTGGAGAGTTTCCTAATGTGCTGTCAATGAGGCAGTCGACATAAAGGTGCTGTTTGACATCAGTAAACGATTTTCCTGGTTTGTTCTGTAAATTTTTTTTTTTCCCCCTTTTGCGTAATATTGCCCACACTTCCATTTAATAAAGATGTAAAATTGTAAACATTTTAGACGTAAATATAATTTGTCTTAAAACTAAATACTTGCAAAAACACTTTTTTTTATTTTTTATAAAGTTATTCAACCCTCTCACGAACAGAAGTCGATGCTTGATGTTTCCCTCTTCATGTAAATCAGAAGGAATTTTGGGGTCTTAAACTGACTTTGAACTTCTCTACTCTTCATTCCTGCTAAGAGAGGAATTTCTGTAAGACCTTAGCAGTTCAACTGAGAAATTCTGGATTTAACTTGAATTATGGTGCAGGAAAGTGCTGCAATTCAGTGGAGGCTTTGAGAAGTCTGGGCCCAATGTCTGAAACACAAGCCGAGACCTCAAACATTTTTATAGGGGTAGTCACTCACTCAGTGTCACAATACCTTGTCACATCACCATAACATTCCACTTAGGTGTAGAACTCATCTGTCTCGAGCTGAAGACAATGTTCATGCACTGAAGACGAAATCTCTCTCTCTCTCCCCTTAGCTGAACAAATGGCAGTTATTCTACGCTTGATTACAAAAAATACAGTAGTGAATGTGGAAGCCAGCCTGTCTGTATATCTGGTATCTCCAATTGCTTTGTTTTTACTGACCAGTATTCTGCCTAAAGTTAGCTTCTGTGACGGTTTCATTGCTTAGCGCGCACGTGGTTGTGAAAATTTAGACTAGCTTAAGGGAAAAAAAATAATTATAAAATGACAAAAAAAAATATACAACCTGGTTATTGACGTAATACTAGATTTGTGTATGTCTTTTAAAACAGTTCTAGTTTCACCTTACATGTTATAATCAGGAAAGTGTAAAAGACAATTTAAAGTGAAATAAAAGTTTTATCAGTTCCAAATTGCGCTGTATTGTGTTTTTGTAGAGGTGTACATTCAATTCAGAATACACAAGCAGCACGATCTTCTCACTGTCCTATAAAGATTTAAATGGTGTGTACATTTTTATGCCTATTTAAATAAGCATTTAAGGGAATGTTCCAGGTTCAATGCAAGTTAAAGGAATGGTTTACCAAATTTGTTGAAAGTGTACTCATCCTCAGGCCGTCCAAGATGTAGATGAGTTTGTTCATAGGAACAGATTTGGAGAAACGTAGCATTACATCACTCACTCACCAACGGATCCTCTGCAGTGAATGGGTGCCGTCAGAATGAGTTTAAACAGCTGATTAAAACATCACTGTAAACTACAAGTAATCCACACCACTCCAGTCCATCAGTTAACATCTTGTGAAGCAAAAAGCTGCGTGTTTGTAAGAAACAAATCCATCAAGGTGTTTTAAACCGTTGCTTCTGGTCAAAAAATTATTATAAGTCCTTCAAAACCTACTGACATTTGTTTAGACCTGTTTTGGACTTTTTGCTTGTTAACAGTGCTTGATCTGTGCATATTTCAATTATATTTTCAATTTCCCAAATCCGAGCAGCTGAGTCTTTAACCATCTTCAAGAAACGACTAAAAACACATCTGTTCCACCTTTATTTGACCCTCTAACACTTTCTATTCTATTTTAATTCTACTTTATATTTATCTTTTTGATTTTTAATTCGTTATTTAAAAAAACAACAAAAAACGAACACTAGCTTTCTATTTTTTCTATTCTATCTACTTGTTTTTCTATGTGTGTGTGTATAATATATATATGTGTATATATATGTGCGTGTATATATATATATATATACACCTTGCTACGTGTACTGCGTTAGGCTAACCGATACTTGTCATTTGCACTTATATATTGTTGCTCTTTTGTTAGTTTTGACTGCTTTTATTGTACTCATTTGTAAGTCGCTTTGGATAAAAGCGTCTGCTAAATGTAAATGTAAAATGTAAATATTTCTCCCGTTTCACTCAAGATGATGTTTTAATTGGAGAAAGCAATATTATGAATAGAAGATTCTAACCAGAAGTAATGGTTTGAGGTTAAAAATGTCTTGATGGATTTATTACAAGGACTCAGCTTTTGGCTTCATAAGACGTTAATTGATGGACTGGAGTGGTGTGAATTACTTGTGGATTATTGTGATGTTTTTATCAGCTGTTTGGACTCTCATTCTGACTCACAACAACTCTGTGACTGTTCTTGAATGGCCCAGCCAGAGCCCTGACTTAAACCCAATTGAGCATCTCTGGAGAGACCTAAAAATGGCTGTCCACCAACGTTTACCATCCAACCTGACAGAACTGGAGAGGATGTGCAAGGAGGAATGGCAGAGGATCCCCAAGTCCAGGTGTGAAAAACTTGTTGCATCTTTCCCAAAAGGGTCATGGCTGTATTAGATCAAAAGGGTGCTTCTACTCTAAATACTGAGCATGTGATATTTCAGTTTTTTTTTTTTAATAAATCTGCAAAAATGTCAACAATTCTGTGTTTTTCTGTCAATATGGGGTGCTGTGTGTACATTAATGAGGAAAAAAAATTAACTTAAATGATTTTAGCAAATGGCTGCAATATAACAAAGAGTGAAAAATTTAAGGGGGTCTGAATACTTTCCGTACCCACTGTATATGCAACTGCATTATTTGTAACTGAATTGGGCAAATGTCCAATGAAATTGTTTCTTTGTAATCAATATTTGCTGCTTTGGTGTACCTTGTAGAGCGTCCTTGAGCTTGGGAAATGCGCTATATAAATTAAACATATTATATTATTATCTTGGATGGCCTGATGGTGACAGAATTTTCATTTTTGGTTGAATTATTAAGTTCAGTCATCTGTGGCATTCTGTTGATTTTGTACAAAAAACATTTACAGTAATATTTGAAGTTGACTACTGTGATTAAAATTACTATATTAAATTTAAGGCATGTTTACAGTTCAGATAACTTTTTTACAAACTGAGGAACAATTTGAAATTGGTAATTGACCACGTATTTTTGCTTTCATTCACAGTTATACTACCTGTATACATAGCATTTACTGTTTTGCCTTTTTAGTATTGCTAATTGCTACAAAAAAGTCATCGCTGTTCATAGCATTACATCTGCCAGTTTACAGGATGAAAAAATACAATATTCCTGAACATTCTCCTTTATTATCAGATGCATAACAGCACATTACTTTAAATAAAATAAAGACCCGTTTACATTGTCTTGATGCAAAATGGCATATGAAACATCAATAAATACAGGTGCCAAGTCTTTACAAATGTATATAAAAATTAATTGGTTTTGACAGTAACTAACCCACAACAATACAACATCTTTGCCAAAAAATAAACACATTTAGTAGAAAACGCAGCCCGCATACTATCTGCCTTTCTGAGTTGTCAATCTAAAGTGAAGTAGGAATTACAGTTTTGTCTGAAAAAGAGCCATTCAGTTCAGTGTGCAATGAAAAAGACATTAAAATCACATGCTAAATCAACCTCACATATGATTCATTACTGATTACATGGACAAATGTAATTACCAGAACAAGTTTGATCTCAAGACACACAGGTGGAGTTTCAGAAAAGAAACATGATTACCTTATTAATGGCAATACACCCGGTCAATATGTCTATATGAACATCATCACTCAATATTTTTTCCTAGTTTTAAAATAACATTATGATGTGCATATCTAAAGTCTGTAGCAAACATTGCAGAGGCAAATCAATTCGAGGCACTTGGGGAAAGTTTCCTCATGTTCACTTTATAATCACGGTTATTTCATCTTCTGTACTTCCTGCAGTAGTTTCTGCGCCACCGCGTTGTTTGGCTCGAGTTTGAGCACACTGTTGAGATCTTCAATACAAGATTTCTTGTTCTAAGAGAAAGAAATGTATTACAATTTATAAAACAATCCACCAATTTTTATTAAAGAGGTCATGAACTGCCTTTTTTAAATTATTATTATTATTATTATTATTATTTGTACTGTTCTCTGAGGTCCACTTATAATGTTATCAAGATTTTTACATCAAAAAACATCTTTAGAAGTAATATGGCTATTTTCTGTCCTGTTTTTAACCCCCTTTAGTTTGAATGGACGTGGTGGATTGTAGACTCGGAAGTAAACGCCCACTGCTATGACTGGCTAACAGTTGTGAATGTTTGACAGCCTACACAGCCTTCATACAGATGGACGCTGCTGTGATTTAGGTTAAAAACGCATAAATACTCAGATCATATCAACTGATCTGTAATAACAGACAAAGCAATAGTGACCACATAATAAAAACAGTTACTCCCACTTGTGTGATGCAACATTACTGTCGGATCCAATGTATTCGCACAGCATTGTCTTTTAGTTTCAATCTTTCTGAAAATCCAGCATTGAATTGTGCCTTGTTTGCAAACGAATCCGTGATAAAATGTAGTGAACAATGGACTGAATTCTTACTGATGCAGTCTAGATCTTCATTAAAAATAAAGTTCATCCACTCTTTACTAATATTGAGATCAGAAGAAAGGCAATGCAAAGACCGATTTTTCCACAGGTTGGCACTGCACAGCTTTGTTTTCGGAGCATCTTTATCGTTTAGTTTCTGCATAGACCTGCGTTTGCCTCTCTCGTTTACACTACATGCGTGAATTGTGGGCGGGGCTAAACAGGCAGTGATGTAGAAGTAGGCGTTGATCTTCTGCGGAGGCGGGGTTTAGCCACACTATTGATGTCCTATTGGCATATTTGCTTCAATATAAGCTGTTTTCAGACTAACGAGAAAGTTTTGAGTTCTGAAACTTACCGGATGTTTTTATACTGCAATGACCTTTTATATGTCAAAAGATCAAGGGAATTTAGATTTCTCAGTTCATGACCCCTTTAACTAAGACAATGGTTCAGAAATAAACTTACCTTGAGTTCCTTGTTTGCCTGGGCACGTCGGTAAAAAGCCTTAATGTTGGCTGAATCCAATCGAAGAGCCTCATCACAGTCGCTAATAGCTTCTTTATACATCTTTAATGACAGGTAGCAGAGAGCCCTACAAGCAGTATTGATTTACACACATTATCAAACCTAAAGTCCATGACTTTTGCAGGTAAAAATTCAAAATCAGTTTTGAACTGAATAACCATAGGGACCCTGACATTTGGCAGCGTAATTACCGGTACTATTTCTTACCGATTTGTGTAGGTTGTGACTTCTTTGGGGTCCTGACCGAGTGACTGCGTGTACTTCTCCACGGCTTTCTTGTGTTCGCCTTTCTTCACAAACGCATTGCCTTCTTCCTTTAGAGCCTTGGCTTTTTTAGCAGCTTCAGGTCCTGGTGCTTAGAATAAAACAAGTGAAAATCAAGTGCATGATGGCTCCGCTCAGTACGGCACAGGGAAGTCGTGGCCTAATGGACTCGGACTCGTAACCCAAGGTTGCAAGTTCGAGTCTCGTACCGGCAGGGATTGTAGGTGGGGGGAGTGAATGTACAGCGCTCTCTCCCACCTTCAATACCACGACTGAGGTGCCCTTGAGCACTTTAAACACTTTCACTTTTCACTTTAAATACCTTTTTTCTTGTTGTCGATCACGCTGTTTTGTTGTGGGCTGGAGGCCGAGCTGGCGGCTTGTGCCAGGCTTTCTTTCACAGACATCGGAACGGTGGGAATCGGAGGCAGTTTCTCTCTCCAAGATGGTCCGTCTATATCTGTCAAAGCCTTGGTCATTCTGAAGGCAAGGAGAGATGTGTTATATGGTACATTTTTGTATCCTTATGCTCACAAATGAACATTTTATTCTTTGGGTTTGTATTATATTTTGTGTTTTACCTCATTATACAGTTGATCAGTGCATTCTCTATGAATGAACATGCATAATTTTGGATCCTGTTCATGCAGAATTACCTGTTGACGCCATCGTGAGCAGCCGGTATGTTCCAGTCTATCTGTAAAACAGTTTTGTAGTCCACATACGCCTGTCTGTATCTCTCCAAGGCTTCATAAGCTGATGCCCGGCGAAGCAGAGCTTTCAATCCAAACGGAACCAATTCAAGAGACCTGAAAGGTAAGTATTAAGATTATTAACACTGAACATAATCACTTTAACCATTTTTGCACCCGCTGTTTTTTGCTCTTACCTTGTGCAGTCTTTAATGCATTCACTGCAGTTTCCAACTTTCAGGTAACTGGCGGCCCTGTTGGAGTACAGAATGCCCAGATCTTCCTTGTTCTTCTGACCTGCGAACACAACAGTTAAAGATACAGTGATGTGTCTTTATTTACAATAGCACCACTGCTTCCTTTACATCTATTATAGTCTGAGGAACCATTTTAAAAATAGTTGCTCTGTAACATTCATATCTTCTGTAATATTCAATCATCTTTGGTATGACTGCCCTATTGTTACTCATTAAAAAACATATTAATATGGAATCTCCATGGTATTCTTAGCATATGACAGTACCATCAGATTCTATCACGGTTCTGTCAGTTAATAAAGGAGGAGATAATAAAGGATAATATGATCATAATCATGCAAGGGACCCCCCATCCTAAAATTTAAAAGGCAGTAATATATTTGTATTCATAAAACCCAATTTATACATGTAATTTTTGATTTGGAAAATATTTTCTATTATGTAATATGACATTTTTGCTACTCACTACAGTGTTGTACTATTAAATGTATAATTTCAACAACAACAAAAAATACAATTTTGTTATTAATATTTCTATGACTTTAATATGTGGTAGTTATATAGCTAAGCAGTCAGAATAGTTGTAAAATAATATTTGAAGATATTTTCTATGATGTAATACAACTTTTTTTCTACTCACTACACTATTACTAGTATTATTAGATGTATTATTTATTGTGCATGTATGGATGTACGTTTTTAAATTTTAAACTCTTTTTCTCTAAACTTTCCACTGACCCCATAGTACTCATTTGAAACCCCCTGAAACAGTACACACATGGTACTGAAATCTATTCAGCAAAACAATGGTACTGATATGGTATTACCAGAATACCATGGAACATTCCGTGTAAGAGATACGAAAACATGTAATTAGCTAAGTGGTAATACTGTAACGATGGTGTTTACCATGGTGATATTTGTAATGTGACTATATCTGACCGCGCTTACCAGACTTCTCCAGCAGCTGGATGGACTGGCTGTAGAGGTTCACAGCTTCTCCGTACTGACCGGCTCTGAAGCACTCGTTACCGGCTTGTTTGAGCTCCGTCCACGACTGCGAGCGCCGCTTCTGAGGCATGATGATACTGGAACGATCAAAGGCAGTGTGACCCTTAAGTGCTGTTAACTTAGTTTAGCAGTGTTACATCAATATTACAAACTGCCAGCAAAATTGTTGTGATAGGTATAAAGTTGCAATATAACAAAGCTACCGCGGTAGAATCGCCGTCTGAAGTTGAAAACCCGGAAAGTAAATGTTGAAGGAAGGGCTTTGGTGATCGCCCAGCTCCGCTTGTTTAAAGTTACCAGTTGTTGTACTGTGAACTAACGTTACATGCGATAACTAGTCAGTCCTCGTTCTAGAACAAGCTAGAAGATCCGCTTCTCCTCCCACTAACGTTACACACGCGCGAGCCGGGGTGAGCACCACGTTTTACCGGCTGAGGCTCTACAGAAACGGGCGGTGTTGAATTTCAGTTTCAATTCTCCGGACTGAAGCGGCTGTTGATCTCCGCTGCTGCTATTTGAAGATCAGGATGGGCGATTGTAACCCAATCCAGTGTTGCCAGGTCCAGCGAGAAAGGCAAGCAAACTGTACTGACAAGGTAACGAGTGAAGAGTCACGTAAAATGACAGGGATATGGCAACACCGACCCAGTCCCAAACGACTGTCGGCTTCCCTCTATGGAAAGCCAAGCTGTTGGTTGCCAGATGTTCCTGAAACCCGAATCATTCATTCTTTTAAAACGCATCAGTTGTCTTTTCGTTTCATTTTTCTTCTTGAATAATATGAACTGCAAGTGCAATTTATATAGATAATACAGTCAGTAAAATAATTTTTAATAAAAGTACAAGACTATAAAAAGGCAATATTATATCAGATTTTTTTAAATATCGATTTTACATAAAAAAAAGTTTTGTCTTTATTAAAGTTAACCACTGTAAAGTCTATTTTCAGTTTTATTATTATTAATACTACTATGAATTTAATACGTGGTTGCTATGTAGCAAATACGTTGAGATGTTTTATCAAATGTAATGCTTTGCTCTATGACGCATAATGTTTCCAGCAAATAAAAACATGAATTATCCTGTTTTTAAAAAATGTCCTGTTTGTTTCCTTTGTTATCACAATTCTGTCCCTGGTGGGGACCTGTTGGTCTGAATCGGCACCGCTGTATTTGCCCGTCGCCTGTTTCCGTAGTTGGGCCCCACATAAACGCCTTCCTTCAGTTCTTATCCGAGTAACCGGACGTGAGTGCTGAAGGTCGTGAATTAAACGGTAAATATCGAATATGAAATCTGTATAAACTATAATAATACCACTGTTATGTTTTTAACACTATATATAAGAGTTTTGATTTATTTTAGCTAAACGTGCCTCGTTTTTGAAGTAACGTTACGTCTTGCCGTCATTGCTAGCTAACATAGTGTTAGCTAGACAGGTAGTTCTGTATAGACACAATAAATACCTATTTATTTATTTTGTCTATGTAGTTATGTGTCTCAAAAGGCACTCACCTGCTGACATGAAGCTGATTTGTATCTGAAATGTCATATTTAAAATAAAATAAAAGCTCTGATTTGCGTTTGCACGCGCTTTTATCACGTCTACAGAAATAATATGTAAATTGCACATTAGCTAAAGCGCTAAAATCTAGACCTGAACAGAAGAACACGTGTATATATAGCAAACATGGAGATTCATATATCTGAATGTTAGTAGATAATGCAATTGTGGCTCTTCGTTTGGTTGTCTTGAAAGTCAGACAGACGTCCATTTATTTGTGATGGTCAGAAAAGCACGTAGCAGTACTAAATCAGTGTATGATGAAGCTTCTTTTATTAATGCCCATTATTTTCTTCTCTTTCTAGAAGTCAACAATGTCACTTGCAAAGCCAGCAATGAGAGGCCTTCTTGCCAAGCGTCTGCGGTTCCATTTGCCCATCGCATTCGGTCTTTCCCTGGTGGCAGCAGCCGCCTTCAAGGTCAGTGAAAATGGGCTGATAACTCAGATTATGCTATTTTGTTATGATTATGTGCACTATAGTTGACCTTTGTGGTATTCATGGCTGTTCAAAGTTATGATTGGTACTTCATCTCTTCCTCCGGTCAAAAGGTTTCTTTAAGTTAATTAAAAAATATATATTTTTTAAAGAAACCTTTTTTAAGAGCACTTTTTGTCATGATGTAACCTCAATAGTCATTCAGATTAGTTTTCATTAGATGATCCTTAATTTGTAGTCTTGGATATTTGGTTGCTTTAAATTTTTTCATCTTGGGGCAAAGGAGTTAAATGATTTTTTGCAAACTACCAAGGACAGTTTTCCTTGAATTTGAGAAACCGTTTTTGTGTCTTTCTGCAGTTCACAGTAACAGAGCCCAGGAAACAGGCTTATGCTGACTTCTACAAACATTACGATTCAACGAAGGAGTTCAGTGCCATGAGGGAAGCTGGTGTTTTTGAAAGCGTCAGACCCACTGGAAAATAAACCACTGTCTTGTGAGTGGCCCTTCAATTGCATATATTATTTTTATTTGTAATACTTTTCATGCAATAATAAAATTCATAATAATATATGCATCACTTTGCAGCTCTTAATACATCATTTCAGTACACATAATAATAATAATAAATATTAACCAGCTCTGGCTAAAATACAAGCTTTGAATGGTCCAAAAATGAGAGTTGTTCATGTAACGTTCACCTAAAAATACTAGAGTTTTGTCCCTGACTATAATGAAAAAATATGCCATTTTTGGGCTGTTTGGCTTTCATAACATATTCTTTCTGAAGTGTGCAGAAAACATTCAAAATACACATTAAAGTGTTTTTGTTTTTTTACACATTATCTATTTGCATTTGTAGATTTAAATTTCATTACATATCTGCAAAGGCCATTTTCTCAATGTCCAAGTCTCCACTTCAGCAGCACCTATTAACTCCATACTTTATAGTTTTATTCCCATCTATATTCTGAAGGTTTTACAGACTGGTTTGTTCATAGATCATTCACCAGATTTATAACATTTTATTTGTTAAAAATTGGAGAATTGTTTTTTGTTTGACGACAGTATTTTCTGATTTATGGGATGATAAAACCTTTATCACTCAGTAAAAACCGTTAGCTCTAATCCAGTGGTCTTCACTATTTTTTTAATGGGAGCCGCACTGATAGGGCAAAGTCAATCGGAGAGCCACTTTTACCGCGAAGTATCAATTTGAACGTAGTGTCGGTACAGTTCGTCATAAATAGAACGAGGCATCAGTTTACTGATGGGGATCGTGTCGCATCGCATGGCTCCGCGCCGCATCCAGTGTAGACAACATCAGTTTTTTTAATGGGTTATGTTATAGCCCTGCTTGTTTTTTTAATGTTTTTATGAAATATCTGTATTGACTGCATGGTCATATCATCGTATTATTTCCTCCAGGGGGAGCCACAAAGTAAAGCTTGGCGAGCCACATGAGGCTCGCGAGCCGCGCAATGAGTAACACTGCTCTAATCTGTCAACAAAATGAAATGAGAATTTTGACCCTGGCTTTATCCAAAGTTCAGATTTCTGTTCAGGAAATGTGCAAATTAGTGCACACATGATGAGATGATGCATTATTTGCGTGTTTAAACAACATTTCAGAAAACTTGCTATGCAAAAATTGTTAATGTGCAGTAATTGATCAACTGGTGAAAGTGTGCTTTATAGTTTTATTCCCATCTATATTCTGAAGGTTTTACAGACTGGTTTGTTCATAGATCATTCACCAGATTTATAACATTTTATTTGTTAAAAATTGGAGAATTGTTTTTTGTTTGACGACAGTATTTTCTGATTTATGGGATAAAACCTTTATCACTCAGTAAAAACCGTTAAATTGTCTAAGCATTAATGGTAGGGAAAGCCCCTTATACTGGAGCGCGGCTACTTATGAAGTGTTTCTTGGAGGTTATAGTACATTGAAGAATGATCGTATGACTTTTTACATACGCCATGTGACCTGTAAATGATGCCTCTCGAGATAAGTCTTTTGGTGGGATTTTGGCTATATTTATTCAAAGGAGGCTTATGCGATATCTTTACAGAAGCAGCAAAAAGAGCCGTTTCAGAAACGTGCGTGGCACGGCTGGAATAAACCATAGACTGTATAAAAACATAAACACAAGCATTGCGTGGCCGCAATCAGCTTCAGTGGCCGTATCAGAGCCACACGTCACCGCAGACGTGTGCAGTGTAAATTGTCTAAGCATTAATGGTAGGGAAAGCCCCTTA
>NW_015646846.1:423612-445655 GCF_001515625.1 Sinocyclocheilus rhinocerous | reverse complement strand
ACTGACTTACACTTTCTTCTTTCTTTACAGGTTATGTCCCCCCTGCATTCCTGCTCTACAATTGAATCTTTATAAGATTATCAGATATGAACATTGATGTCTGATGTTCTTATTAATATACAAATAAACTATTGACTGCCATCATGCTGTAGTGATTTCTTGATACTTGTGTATGAAAATAAATGTTGAAACCTGTTCTCGTCAACATGTCTCTCCTATGTTGTTCAACATGAAAATATACACTTTGAGTTAGAGACTCACATCATTGACCAGGTTGGATGTTTAACTATGTGTTAATTACATAAATTATAAATTAAAATCTCTGAATTTAATATCATTATATAGCAGTAATGTTGCCATAGTCGTGTCTAGAATGTTTTTTTCCAAGGCATTTTTTAGGTTTTTTAAAAAGAAAAATATGATTATTTTTTTTGTGTGTTAATGTTTACCTTTAAAAACATTTTTTTTTTTTAAATCTAATGTTGCTTAAACAAAATTTTGTTTGTACTTTTGACCTTTAAGAGAAACCACATGCTCACGTTTGCTGTATACCTTTTATTTTAATTGTATTTTATTAATGGAATGATACCACTATAATGGCGCGTTTTTTTATATTTATCTTTCTAATACCATAGTAATTTTGAAACTACATTTGTGTGCCATATTCATACCAACGTCATTGTACCATGAGATCTCTACAGTATTTTTGCGTTTTGAGGTCTTTTATTTTGACGTGCATTTTCCCAGTGTTCTACCGCACAGGAAGTGCTTCGAACAAGGAAAGCGGAAGTTGTTGTTGATGGACCAACTTATGTTCTAATGTAAGCATTCTCACGGCCAATTTATACTTAATGCGTATAATTGGTAATGTCGTACAAATACAGTTTCTTTAATCTCACCGATACGACTGCTTGTGTACTCTGGGTGAGTTGTTTAGTAGTGTTGATGGTTTAGGTTAATCTTTGCGTTCTGTGCATGTGCCTTTAGCAGGCCTTTGTGCCTGAGAGTGAACAGCATGTTTGTGTGATGTGGATTAAGTATTGAATATTGTATATTTAGTCTAGATAATGTACAAACGAACAAGTCAACAATATATGATTACTTCTTTAAGACTCTGTAGGTAGCATATGCTGTAATGTGTTGTTAGATTTGATTTTTAGATTTAGATTTGCTGTATTAGTAAAGAAATTATTACAATTATTGCAATATAACTATATAATCTTCTAAAATATTATATACCAGGCTGAAGATTGCACTTGCATTGATAATGCATTATATATATATATATATATATAAATAAAAAAATAGTGTTTTAAATTTTATGTTGTTTTTTGCACTCTTTTATTTAGATTTAAATTCTAATGTACATACATTTAAATGCCATGTTATTGCATATAATGCTATCATTTTGCCATGGTGCTATTTCAGTACTTTTGATGTATTATTATGTACTCATCATGTACCATGTTACCTAAATGAATACTGTTACTATGCAAAACATGGTGTTACCACATAAAACCATAACAATATTGAGGAATTTTTTGTTAAACTGCATAATATGTTGGATCAAGATTTGCATTTCCAGGAAGAATGATAATGCTTTGAAGAAATTGAAATATTAGCATTAAAATTGTTATTTTTGGTGTTGAATGAGACTTTTCAAGATTTAGCCTAATTTTTAAAAGTACAAGTTTCAAAAGCTAAATATGTATGGCATGCCTAAGTCTGAAATGGTCTACACAACGGAAGTTGCCTCCTTATGTGATGCAATTTGGGCTTAATTAAATGCAGAAAAGTTGAATAGACATAAAACTACTGCCCCACAATCACTGCAATGATGCATCTGAAATGTGTTGTTAGTGATGGTCAGTTTTTCCTGTAGTGACCAATGCAGGTACTTATATTTAGAGTAGTGTTTCGTAAGTTGATGAAAAGCTAAAGATATATTAAATAATAACATTTAAAATGAAAATAAATATATTAAAATTCAAAATAAAACACAATAAGAGGTTATATATTTTATTTAAAATATTTATTGTATTTTGTATGCATGTCTATTTAAATATATTATAAAATGTCATTTATTCCTGTGATGCAAAGCTGAATTTTCAGCATCATTACTCCAGTCTTCAGTGTCACATGATCCTTCAATTCTGTAATTCTGATTTGCTACTCAAGAAACATTTCTTCTTGTCAATGTTGTAAACAGTTGTGCTGATTTATATTTAATGGAAACAAGAAATAATAATAATAGGAGTAGAAATAGTTTATTATTCATTGTTTTAAATTACTTATGCAGTTATATAATGATACTTCTGGAATAATATATATTTGTATTTGTATTATATTCACAGGCGCACGGGTGGATCTGTGATCTGCATCCGTCTTCAGTCTAAGCTCTTCTCCGTCTTGCACTATAACTCTGAACACTTGTAAGACCTCCATCTCTCTGTCACCCACATGAGCGCAGCGTTCTATTCCCGCTGGGCCGAGCGCCATGAGAGGGTAGAGCGACAGGGGTGATCGGCTCAGCAGGGGGTAACGGAGGTCCCGGGGCCATGGGAGGTGGCGGGGCTTTAGGAAACGGTGCTTTCAGCTCCGGTTTGGGACTGGATGGTGTTTGCCGGGACTTTTTGCGGAACGTGTGCAAGCGTGGAAAACGCTGCCGCTTCCGCCATCCGGACTTCAACGAGGTTCCCGATTTGGGCGTGCAAAAGAACGAGTTCATCTTCTGCCACGACCATCAGAACAAAGAGTGCGTGCGCACCAATTGCAGATTCGTGCACGGCTCGAAGGAGGACGAGGATTATTATAAGAAAACTGGAGAGCTTCCGCTTCGGCTCAGGGGCAAGGTGGCGGCCGGATTGGGATTGTCTCCAACCGACCTCCCGTTGAGTCGCGGCGAGGTGCCCATTTGCAGGGACTACCTGAAAGGAGAGTGTCAACGGGGCAACAAGTGCAAGTTCCGGCACGTCAGGAAGGATTATGACTACGAGGCCCCGTCCCGGGGTGGAGTCGGATGCATGATGGGCGTCACCAGTGGAGTTAGTGGGATGGTGAACACCGCCGGTGGTGGAGCAGGAGGTGTTGGCAGTGCCTGTGGCGGGATGTCTGGCCTCGTTGGTGGTGGCGTCGGTAACTACATGGGAATGGGATGTCCCAATATGGGTAGCTGCAGAGACCAGGGCATGTCGGGTGGAGGTGGGGGCTCGATGAGTGGCTGCATGTCGATGGGAACGGCGGGTCATCGGCGCTACGACAGGGGCCCTTGCTCCGTCTACGACCCTCTGTTTGAGAATGGCATGTTTGAAGTGGGGCCGGTGGAGGCACCCATCGACCACACGGCCTTCCAGCTGAAGAGACGGCGTTTGGAGGGGCTGCGGTTGACTGATGGGACCGTCGGTGGACTTTATGACCTGGGGGTTCAGACCACCCTGCCGACCCGACCGTTAGAGTACCGCTTACTAGAAGAGGAGAACGCCCTACTGAGGAAAAGAGTGGAGGAGCTTAAGAAACAGGTGAACAGATGTTAAATGTACTCATTTACTCACCCTCATGTTGTTCCAAACCTTCCTTTTTTCAATGGAATACAAAGGAAGATATATCTCTGTCTCTGCTGGGTTTGGGGCCACAAAATGATATAGTCCAAGTCCATATAAGTCACTAAAAAACTTTGCCATATAGCTCTCCAGTCTTGTTCTTTTCAAATATAGCGCTTCAAGATGCATTGTGCCTGATTTGTTTTGCGAAAGACCAGACATACAAGAATCAATCAACAAGACTTTTCACATGGCATCAAACCTAGTGTGAATGAGTTTTGAGAAATACAGCAGAGGAGAATATTTTTAGCAAATGAACTGTTCCTTATTTTTATTGTGCTTTTTGGCAGTGTTATTTATATATTATTATAGTATTTAATATTTTGAGAGCTTTTAATTTTATATTTTTAGTTTTGATTTTAGTATTAGTAATTTTGACATTTTTATTAGTTTTTGTTTTTTCATTTTCTGTTTTTGTAATTTTTTTTGTACTTCAACTCTATATTTTTATTTAGTTTATTTCATTTCTAAATGGAAATGATTTTTAATAGTTTGTTTTGATTTTAGTTAACAATAACAACACAGCTTTTTTGTAGGGAAGCACCCATATAAAAATTCTGTACTATTTTGTCTAAATAACCTAAAAATAAAACTAAAAACTAATATCAGTAGTTTTAAATGCTACGGTTGAATTTAGACATCATAACAAAAATGTGCAGTATAAAAAAATAATTCTCAGTTTGAGATTTGCTAAAGATTACATTTAAGTTTAATCTTTTTTGATGAGTGTTAGATGATGATAAAAGTAATCTGTATGTAAAAATCAGGCATGCGTTATTAAATATTCAATATTGACTTATTCTAATATACTTAAAAATCTCTGATAAATAATGCATCCCTATTACGGTATTATTTTTTGGGAGATTGACAGTCCCATCTTTGACTTTACTTTTTAAATTCTGGACATTCTGCAACAGATCGTCTTTTATGTTCCACAGATGACAGAAAATAATACAGATTTTGAATGATTTGAGCTTGAAAGTAGGCCTGGGCGATAAAACGGTATCAATATTTATCGACGGTACACCTTCTTCGGTAACGATATAAAGATGTTCGATATAGTGCACGATATAGGCACGTGCTATGAGTGACGCAGACAGCACACACAAACACGAACACATGCTGAAATGAGTGCTGTGCCTGCCTGTGATGAGGAGATTGTGAATAAAAAAATTTATATTTGTAGAATTTCAAATAAACATTTGCATTTGAATGTTAGGAGTGAGTCAGGCACATCAGTGGCGCACGAGATGCGGTGATCATGATGTGACGTTGTTGCATTTGAATGTTTTGTTAGTCTAGCTCACAAAATGCGCCTCTGCTGTGTTATTCATTCAAAATATTAGAGAAATATAGAAGCTCAGTGCAGATCTTGATTAGGTGAAAACCGAAACCAAGCCATTCACACAGAACGCATATTCAGCGCATTTTCTAAACGGACAAATAAATTGGGTTAATTTAAAAATTCAGTGGTTAAATTTAAAAAAAAATTTCTATTGCTCTTTGTTTTAAAAAAGGTTATAAAAAATGTCAATAATTATCGATACCGAACGATATGAAACATTATATCGTTGATACGTTTTTTTAGCTATATCGCCCAGCCCTATAACAATATAATATATTTTGGATGACCTCTTTCTATTATAAGTATTTTAGAAGCATTATACAATTGAGACTTGTCCTTTGCATTATAAATCCTGCGATCAAAACATGCAAATCATCTCTAAATTGTACTTTATGTTAAGATCAGTGACAGAATTATTTTTTTTTAATGTAGGACAACTGTAACGATGTCCTAAATGTCTTTAGGGTGAAGTTTCAAGTTAAATTCTCAAAACTCACATATTTCCTTTTTTTCTCAAGGTGTCCAATCTCATAGCCACCAACGAGGTGCTCCTGGATCAGAATGCTCAGTTCCGAAGCCAGGCTAAAGTGATGACGCTGTCCTCCACCCCCGCTCCGTCTGAGCAGATTCTGGTGCCCCCTATTGGTTCTATCAGCTCCTACAACCATGGCATCGCCCAGACTCACACCACTCTGAGCAGCGCTGGTCTGCAGCCCCGTCCCGTCACGCAACAGGATCTGGTGGCCCCGGCCGGTGCTCAGACCGCCCCTCCAGCCAATGTGGCGCCCCCTACTGCACCGCCTCCGCATCTGAACCCCGACCCCATCTCTGCCGCCCTCGCTCAGACTATCGCCCAGGGAATGGCTCCGCCTGTTTCCATGGCCCCTGTTGCAGTTTCGGTGGCACCGGTCGCTGTGTCGATGGCACAACCTTTGCCAGGCATCACGATGAGCCATGCAACCACCCCGATGGTGACGTATCCCATCGCCAGTCAGAGTATGAGGATCACAACCTTGCCTCATTAGTATGAGCAGATGTTTTCAGCAATATATACATACATTTTAAAATCAGGCACCTCTGCTAACACCCCTTTGTTTAACTTACCAATAACACGGTAAGTTTCTCAGGTGAAGGGTCTGTTTTGACTGAAGGAACTTACAGATTTCTGTATAGACAAAACAAGGTATCTTGTGAGTATATGAAACATATTTCAGTTTTCTTGCCACGCTTTACTGGGTGATAGCCTTTAAGAGAGCCGGAAAGACTCCTTCGAGATTGTGGACATTTAAAGATGTAACTATTCAGCTAATCACTACAGAAGGATTGTGAATTTACTTGTTAGCTGTCAGTTTTAGTTAGATTTTTTTTTTTAATAGTTTGTTTTGTGAATTGCTTTTGTGTGAACTGATTATTGGTCTTTTGCACAAAATTAATGAATCTGACCCATTAAGCACCATTATTAATTCTTGTCATGTTTTACTTACAAGAAAAAAAAATCATATGTGGGCATAAAAAATGTTTTACTTATTTCTTTTGCAAACTAAATAACTGCATTTATCTGTTTGAATATTGGCCATGTTTCCTCCATCTTTGGTGAGTATCTTTCTGAAATGTGGATGAAAAATTATATTTCTTATCAAACCAAACTTCTTTCATGAGCTTGATCACTTTCTCATGTTCTGCTGAGAATAACGTCCATTGTTTGCACTCTCAGGCCTGTTCACTTATGATTAGATCACCAGATGGATATGGGTGTAATGGGATGTGTAAATATTATAGTAGAAATCACTGTTTCACTTCTTATGTTTAAAAATATTTTCCACAGACCCAATTAATACAGAGTAGACTGTTTTACTTTAAAGTTAGATGGGAATTTCATAGCATTTTTTAAAGTTTTATATCTGGAAAACCCCAGATTTTTGAAACCCGATCACTTTATTGCTCATAATCAGTGTCATCCTTTAGTGTTTGCTTGCAAAAAAAAAAAAGAAAATAATGTTCTTTTTAGCAGCATCATATGACCCCTTTAATACAGGCACCACTTCTTGAAAATCCAGGACTTAAGCCCTTTTTCAAGCCTTTTTTCTTCCACAGGCTTGTTTTTGTTTTTTGTATTTTAGACACTGGTTGCATTACATGTGGCACTATAGAGTGTGTGAATATCATAACATATTTGTAATACCTTTTTCAAAACACATTTGTTTCTCGTGTGTGCAAACCACACACACCTTCAAGATAAGCACTTTTAAGAACTTTTCAGTTATTCCAGACCTTGAATTTAAACCACTTTAAGGACCTTGTGAAAGAAACACATTACAAGAAATAATATCAAGAGCAGTGATTGATTTTAGTTTTTCTCAGCATTATTACTTTTCATAATGACATTGTAGACAACTTCAGATCTAGGCTACATTCAAATGAATGCACAGAATGAATAGTTGCACACAAAAAGAGATTTTGCACTATTATTTTATTACTTTTTTATTTATTTTTTTGGATATCAAGGGGGCACAGGACTGTAGGCCATGGTTGCCGTCAATACTGCTTGTTTTCTAGGCCTTTGTTTGCACCGTGGGTGGGTGGGTTAGTTTTTGTAATTTTTCTTTTCTTGATATCTTTGGGGTTAAGGGGACATTTCTCTGCTGTATGACCATCTTTAGAACGCAGTGTCAGCGGCACAATTTGATATTTGATCTATTTCTTCTGTTTCTGGTTATGTCATTAATACAGTGTCGGCGCCATGAGCAGGTGGGCAGGCTGGCCAGGCCACTTCCGACTACTAGGTATACTTTTCTCCAAACCAATCTTCTGAGCTGCTCAAAACTATTGTGAAAATATTTTCTTGCCATTTTTTGCACCGTGTTTAGGTTTGGGATAGATTTTTGATTACTACTTCTGTAATATCCCAATTGTCTTGAGGGCTGCTGCTCCTCAATAGGGCCTCTGGGCCCATGAGATACACACCGATTTGCCCAAGAACTCCGAAAAATTCAGAGCCTCTAGAGCACTTTCTGCATCACATCGATGTTTAAAGGTAATAAAACCATATCCGCGGGAGACCTTGTTGATTTATCTCTGCACACATGCACAGTGGAGATAGGGCCGAATGAGAAGAAAACTTTTTCCAACTCTTGTTCACTCACATGTTACACACAAATGTCGCAAATTACTTGCAAGCAATGACCTCGGTGCATGAGAGCTGCTCTCCTTGGGGTCATCCAAGCTGAAGCTGTTCTTTTCGTGCACTCTGGTCCGGCCACTTCAGTCCCCCGCCCACCACTTTAACAATTTCTACTGAGAGGGACGTCCCTACCACCACCCACCTCCCTGGAATGCAATTCCTACCGCAACCGAGACCCCCTCTAAAAACGCAAATGCCCCCATAGTTTGTATGGGTTGGCGCCGACTACTAGGCCTACTTTTCTCCAAACTAATCTTCTGAGCTGCTCAAAACTATTGTGAAAATATTTTCTATGGCTTTTTTTTTGCACCATGTTTACGTTTGGGGTGGATTTTTGTCCATCATCAGCAGGGCTGTAGGCTGAATGGGAATTAATTTTTCCTCATCGCCCATGCTGTGGCCAAAAGACCAATGGCAACCCAGCCTTCAGGGCTGGTCAAAACTGCTGTTAATGCATTTTTTGCAGTATTTACAAGCTTTCTCCCCAGTGATTGCTTGACAGGCTTAGGACGGCTTGCTTCTGGAACATCCCAATTGTCTTGAGGGCTGCTGCTCCTCAATAGGGCCTCAACGGTCACGTCTTGGACCCACGAGATACACACCTTTTTGCCAAAGAGCTCTGAAAAATTCAGAGCCTCTAGAGCACTTTCTGCATCACGTCGTTGTTTAAAGGTAATAAAACCAAATCCGCGAGAGACCTTGGTTAATTCATTTCTGCACACATGCACAGTGGAGATAGGGCCGAATGGGATGAATACTTCCAGCAACTCTTCTTTGCTCACACATGTCATCAAGTTACTTACAAGCAATGACCTCGGTGCATGAGAGCTACTCTCCTTTGGGTCGAAGCTGTTGTTTACGTGCACTCGGCACGTCTGGAATTGCCCAAAGAATGAGATGTCTTCACATAGATCAGGAATTTCAGAGTGCCCGGGAAACAATAAGTGATCGGCCCAAATGACACGCATTGGTCGTTTGTCCAAGAGCTTTGAAAAATCCAGAGCCTCTAGAGCATTTTTTGCATCACTGCGATGTTCAAAAGTAACCAAAGCATACCCACGACAGAAGTTATTTCTACTTCTGAACACTTGCAGAGAACAAATAGGTCCAAATGGGTCGAATACTACATGCAACATTAGTTTGTCCACAAGTGGGTGCAAATTGCTTACAAGCAACGGCCAGCTGAGGTCTCTTTGTTGCATGTTATCCTCACTAGAAGACCACTTAAAGGATACTGGCATTTTGCTATTACTATATAAAGCTCACAAATACTGTGTACAAGTCACAACTGATGTATCCGCAAATGGATGCCTCAGTCAGATCAAGTTTATCATCTAACAGCTTTGCTCCCTTTAGGCTCCGAACGTTCTAAATTCCGATGACGTCACAACTACGGCATAATAGGACATCACGTGACATGCAGCGTTTCATAAACAGCTAAACAAAATTAGGATGATTTTGAGTCAAAGTCCTAAAATTTATAGAAAAATACATTTTAATTTTAACGAATGTCACACATAAAAGCTCACATTAATTTAAAGCTGTGGATTTTAATTGCACGAGTAAAGAATTCACTTCCTTTTTGCGGCGTAATTACTGCGTCTGAACGGTTTATGTCCAAATATATAAGCTGTCAAAATATAGCTCTTGCAGAGTTTTTTCGCAACCAGTTTATGTCCTTAATGAACGTAAACATTTCAGGGGAGATCGGAATCGGATGCGTGGCAATATATTGAACCCCTCCATTGGATCCGCTTCCATCCATATAGTGACAGCAGGAAAATAAACAATAAAAGTAATTCAATTTCTGCGCTTGACTAAACAATTCTCGTAGATTTTATTTTTTAAAAATCAATGCATGCTTGGTTCACACTTGTATTCAATAATTGCTTAACTTTTAACCTACATTAGACATCCCAGTATTACTTTTTGCAGCGATATGACCAATAAATAAATACAAAAATCTCAGCAAAATCTCTACTGTTTTCTTTTTCTTTTCAGTGCTTATTTAAACTGTTTTAAATGCAAGCTAATCAAAAATACACAATAAACATGGCATATGAAAACATCCCTTGTCCATAAAAAAAGATTAAATGTGGTAAACAAGCCGGTGGGCTTAAGATAGCAAGCAAACCCAGGCACAGCTAACAAGCCATTAGTTGCTAACGGGAAATATTAAAATTTTATTGATTAGTATGCTATTGTTAAGCGTATAACTTTGCTTCCCATGCATTTCTGGTCACGCGTGAACTATTGAAGCAGAAAATAAACAGAGAGTGAACGTTTACGAAGCTAGCAAACATGCTAACTGTGCTAAACTGCGCCAGCGGACTTTTCCACCACTCGCACCATAACACAGTCCTTTTAGCGTTATCTGACCTGTTCTCCCCGAGTCCAGCACTCTCTCCCATTAAGAATGGTTTTACTATTATGATGGACGTTTTATTAGCATTCGGAGTTGTTTTTAAATGATTCTAACTAATAAAAATGTAATCAAAGATATATACACCTTAAATTATATATTATCGTTATTTCATTATAGATATACCTTATATGCAAATGAATATATAATGAAAAAATGTATTCCATATATCTTGCATTAGTTTTGCCTAGTCAAAAATGAATAAAAACGGACTATTATCGTTCCATTATCACGTATTTAGTCAGAATTGCTTTACATGTACTTTAAATCAAATTGTGTCTAGTCAGAACTGACTCAGGAGATGTAAAGGTAGAAGCTTTAAAAGAAGAAGCTGCCTACTGCAGCCTCCAACCAAGTTTTCTCCCTTTTTACACGCTGCGTCGTTTTTCGTGGGCGTGGATCTGCCTAAGTAACGGTGCGGCCACACTTCGGGGTTTTCAGACAGAGATACTGCAAGAAGGAAAAACAGCGTCATGCCAGAGGGGTAAAAGCGGCGAGGTGGTCGATTTCGCTTTCTCGGGTTGACTTATTGCTCCGCAGTGATCAGGCAAATCCGACTCATCTGCAGTCCGTGCGCGATAGAAACGCTCGACTTTAACTCGACAGCATATGTTGAATTTGAGTTGCAAATAGCTGCGCGCAATCGCTTTGTAATCCTATCTCGACTTTGGAAAAAATTGCGTACAAACCAACAATGTCTCACGTTGATTCAGGGCCGAAAAATGACTCGGACTCGGAAAAGAAGACTGAACAGGCTCAGGACAGTTCATCGGGAGAAATGGACGTTCCTAAAACTAAACTATTTGATGCCAAGGCAATCTTATGGACTTTTGGCAAATGTCTTACTGCCTTGTTGCCCGTTTACCTGGCTGGTTACTATCGGATGAGCACTAGTTTAGTGGTGTTTGGGATGATGGTTTACGCAGGATGGAAACACACTCGTGAGGCGAAGGAGGCGAGACTGAAATCCGCTATAGAGTTAGTCAACGACGAACAAGAATATATATCCTCCAAATCATTTAGAAGTAGAAGAGACCTACCTTCTTGGGTAAGAATGCACTAAAGTGTGTCTTTTCTTATTCTTGAAAAAAAATAAAAATAATAATTGTTATTTATGTATAACGTCCGAATAAACCCACACGTATTCATACTACAAGTGAAACAGACAATGTGTTAATGTAAAAGATTTGCATAGCTACAAACAACTAAAAAGAGTGGCGATGTCCGAATCGCGAATGATTTGTTCTTATGAATCTGTTCATTTGAATGATTCGGATTCGCACGGCGTTTGAAATCACTTCGCTGTTAAGGATAAGCATAGACGTAAAACTGAGGAGGATGACATGAACAACTCTAATATTTGACGCAACCTTCTCGAGAACATAGTGGAAACAGTCGTGCTTAACAGAACAACATCTTTTACCACAAAAAAAAAATTTAGTGACGGTGTCAGTCACGGTGAATCACTTTTTTAATCAGTTCATTGAAAAAAAAAAACCCGTCTGAGCGAATCGATTCGCTGAAATGAATCTGATTCCCCAGTGCTGCTAAAGTGCAGGAGTGGTCTGCAGATTTAGAGGACATTTTTCGAGCTGATGGTGGCGCTGTTTTGGTGGTATACTGTATACTAGGTGCTGCATAGTTGGCAAAATTCCCATCGCCCAAATCATTCTGAACACATTGTTGCTTTGTCATCCCTTCCACATTTGCACAGTAGACGCTTCCATTAAAGAGTTTATTCTATATTTGGTCATGTGTCATGGCTGTCATGTGGTGAAAAAAAGTTTAAAGTATATATACAATATATAAAAATAAATTTAAAAATGCATTTAAATTAAATAAAACAACATTAATTAATTTATTTATTCCATTTTAATGGGGATATTTTTTCCAAAGAAATCTAATTATACACTGCAAATAATATATGTTATTGTTTTTTAAGAAAGAAATGATTAAATTGGATTCCCCAGTGCTGCTAAAGTGCAGGAGTGGTCTGCAGATTTAGAGGACATTTTTCGAGCTGATGGTGGCGCTGTTTTGGTGGTATACTGCATACTAGGTGCTGCATAGTTGGCAAAATTCCCATCGCCCAAATCATTCTGAACACATTGTTGCTTTGTCATCCCTTCCACATTTGCACAGTAGACGCTTCCATTAAAGAGTTTATTCTATATTTGGTCATGTGTCATGGCTGTCATGTGGTGAAAAAAAGTTTAAAGTATATATACAATATATAAAAATAAATTTAAAAATGCATTTAAATTAAATAAAACAACATTAATTTATTTATTTATTCCATTTTAATGGGAATACACTTATTTACACTGCAAATAATATATGTTACTGTTTTTTAAGAAAGAAATGATTAAATTGGAGGAAGAATGTTCATGATAGACTGAGGTGTTTGTATGTGCTGTTTTTTTTTTCCATCTTTATAATCACATCCTCTGTTAAAGATTGTTGTGCTGACACTTTAAAGCTCGTATGCATTGGCAGTCTTTGCATTTAAAAATGTGTTATTATTTTTTCTTCATAATTTCAGGTAAATTTTCCAGATGTGGAGAAGGTTGAATGGCTCAACAAGGTAATTCAGCAAACATTTTGGTTTACATTTGTTCATTGAGATGCCACATGTAAAATCAAGCCTGTAATCCCATGTATTCCTGAGGCGTGCCTTTAAACCCCACCCAACCAGTCCGTATGACCCTCCCTTATGTCACAACAGCTGTCTGTGACCACACACACACACACACACACACACACACAAAACATGAGCATGCCTGGTGAACAAAAGCTGCATATGCTATTATTACACATTCATTCTTAACCAAACACTAATTCAACCAACATATGTTCCTGCCTTTGAATTAGTAGATGAGTTACAATGCATGTTTTTCCAAGAAATAAAATTTTTAATGACCTTTTTGCATCTCTAAAACATTTACAATAAAAATCATTACGATAGTTGCCAAAATACCATAGTAAATATAACACAATTAAAGATAAAACCCACTTTATAATGATAATAAAAGCTCAAATTAATGCATAACAAAAAAATGGAAATTGAAACCAAATGATAATAATAAAAGACAACATAATACATAAAAGGCTTCAGAAAAAAAATGGCTATTTAAACGCTAAAGTTAAAAGATACTTTTTTAGTTTTCTTATTTAGTATTAATGGTATATTTTTCAAAATATAGTTTTTTCAAAATTAGTTTTGGGGTTGAAATGAGCTTTTCTTCTTGAGATTTACTCTACTGAGAGACAGAAAAAGGAGGAGCATATAGAGATATATCCCTTCCTGACGTCTATAGCATTTGTCCTTCTTTGCGATGAAGCTCATCCCATTTCAGTATAGTCTTATTATATAATAGTATATAATATGTGTAAAAGTGCTGCAGCGTATCATTTGAGCACAAATATTTAGGCCTGACGTGCTTTATCAGTGATTCACGAGGCAGACATTTTTACGCTGGCATTCATCCCAGCCGAGACTCTACCCTTGTTGTACCCCGTGGTCATGTGGTTTGTGCATGAGTCACAATGCTATTTCTAATATCTGTGGTTTGCACATGCAACGAAACAATCTGAAAAATACCCTGGCAACTGGTGCTTTAGCTTCTGTTATCAGCTCTTCACCTCCACGAACAACAACAAATGGTCGCTATAGTAACAAGGCAAACACAACTGGCACGGTGTAAACAGCTGCAAGCAGAGCAGAGAACAGGCATGAGTTAAACGAGCGTTACGGGAACATTCCATTTGATAATTTTTCAAACATTATGAGAATGTTGCTTTTAAATGTTCTCTAAACCTTCTGAAACGGGTAGTAACATTTAAAAAATGTTAAATGAACGTCCAACTAAAACGTTTCTTAAAAAAAGCGTTCCATGAACGATGCATAAATATTCTAAAATAAAAAAAAGACACACTCTGACATAAAATATGACACACTCTTTCTCTTCCTGTCTGTTTTTCAAGGTTATCCAGCAGGCCTGGCCATTTATTGGTCAGTATTTGGAGAAGCTGCTGACGGAAACCATTGCTCCATCCATCCGCGGCTCCAGCACTCATCTGCAGACGCTCTGCTTTACGAAGGTCGACTTTGGTGGCAAGGTCATACATGCTCACTCACTTACAGCTACACAATAAATAATATTCCTATGAAACATTCCCACACATCTCAATCCACCGCAGTGCAAGAGATTAAAAGAGGCTCCAGTGCCACTGAAACGTGTCAGAACAAGCGTTCTGTTTAAATAAATGCTCTAGAGAACAGTATCAACATCTGATGTCTCATGGCAAACATTCCTGTTGAGGCAGTAGTGAAATTTAGATGTTAAAGTCATTTAAAAATATTATAAGACTGAAATTCTATATTTCGTTGCAAATATTTTAGCTAATACTGCAGGGAGGTTGTGAGTCAATGAAAAGCTATTAATTCATTAAATCATAAAAAAGTAAAATAAAGTAAATAGATCATTATGAAAATGAAACACTTACTAAAAATATTTCATTTGTTTACCTGTATGTCATGTGACCATTAGTCGAAATCAGAGAACCCTAAACATACAAGTGTGTTGTTCAATTATTAAAATATTAGCATAAAACTCATAGATGGTACTTCAAGTACATATTTTAGGTCAAAGGGGTTTTGGAATCCCTGAACTATTATATCGCTTTTAGCATTATTGAATAACATTCATAAAGAAACAACTGATTTGCCCAATTGTCTTGCCTGCACATTTTATCTTCTACAATAGAACTTTCTTTTATTTTACAGCCTATGAAGGTGGTTGGAGTGAAGGCTCATACAGAAAATGAGAAAGGTCAAATTCTGCTTGACGTTTACATCAGGTGACGCATGCATCTGAGATTCTCTGCAAACATGAGGTCCTATAATGAGGGCATTGTCTATTGTCTCTCAGGGAGTGATTTCAAAGCCTTGTGTACTCGATATTGTGTCTGTATTTCACAAGTTGACGAAACAAGATTGTCAAACTGCAGCCATCTCAGATTTGTTCAGCCTGATTGAGTTTATTCAGAGAAATAAATGAGAGGATATCCTATTGAAAGACTGAAAGGCATTTCAATTTCTTAGTTTCAATTAATTATATTAGTTTTAGTTGTTTTGGACAAATTCAGCAAAATTCCTTAAAAACCTCTACCGCACGCATTATGATGGACCTATAGAAAAAAATATTTGAATCTTTTTCTTTTCTAAAAATGGCTTAACTTGAAGTGCTGTAAAAAGAATTATGGAAAAAAATATTATTTTAAGGCACTTTATGATATGTTGCCATATGGCAACAGCATACAATAGTGGATCTAACTTAGAATAAGTGTAAGTTTACTATAATACAAATGCCATTAACATATGACTAATCAACATTATATCACTGGTATTAATGTTGTTATTGTTACAGTTTAACAGATTGCAGCTGACCTTGCTAGCTAGCTTTCTCTTTCCAACAAAAAAAAAAACGAGAATGTTCTCTTAAAGAGACAGTGGCAAGGAAATGAACACAATGAGTATGTTGCCATATGGCCACAACATGCGGTGGAGGGCTAAAATTAAAAAGCATCTAATGTATCCTCAACGTGTCTTTTTCCAGTTACGTGGGGGACGTCGAGATAAATGTGGAGGTGAAGAGGTATTTCTGCAAGGCTGGTGTGAAGGGAATACAGGTGAGATTATTCATTGTGACGGTAGATTTGATGCACACTCCCAATAAATAAATGAATGAGAGTTTATTCCACTTGCGTTTGTTCTGTCAGCTTCATGGAATGATGCGTGTGATTTTGGAGCCTCTGATCGGTGACGTCCCAATCGTGGGCGCTGTAACCATGTTCTTCATTCAAAGACCTGTGAGTTTCTCTAAACTTAATCTACACTATGAAATAAATCGGTAACACTTTAGTTTAGGGAGCAATTCTCACTATTAACTAGTTGCTTATTAGCATGCATATTAATTACTAGCATATCGGCTGTTTATTAGGACTTATAAAGCACATATTAATGCCTTATTCTGCATGATCATATTTTAGATCCCTTAATTCTAGCTCATACCTAAACTTAAAGGGTTAGTAGTTCACCCAAAAATGAAAATTAGCTCATGAATTACTCCCAACAATTTTTAATATAACTCCGATTGGATTCATCTGAAAGAAGAAAGTCATTTACGCCTAGGGTGGCTTGAGGGTGAGTAATTCATGGGCTAATTTTCATTTTTGGGTGAACTATCCCTTTAACAACTACCTTACTAACTGTTAATAAGCAGCAAATGAGGAGATTCTTGATGCAAAAGTCGTAGTTAATAGTTAGTTAATAGTGAGGATTGGTCCCCTGTTAAACAAAACCAACAAACAAAACTGTTTTTGGCTGTATATGGTTCTTGAGTTGCCTAGATAGTTCTTCAGAGATTAAAAAGTTGCTGCAAGACATTAAAGGTTTTTGAAATGTAAAATAAAATAAATAAATTACTAAAATAGGTTAAATATATTTTTTTTATCTACATATCACGTGACCATTAACCGACATAAAAGAACAGTGAACATGCAAATATGTTGTTAAATAATTGAAATATAAATATTTTAGGAGTATTTTAGAAGTGGATCGGCTGACAAAATAATTTGGGAATCACTGCAGTAGTATATAGTATCATTCTTTAACCGAAGAAAATTGAAGCTCTCCTGGGGTTTTTGAAGCATCAGTACATGATTTTCTAAAAAAAAACATTGAGCTTTACAAGGTTCATCTGGTTTCTTTGTTTTTTAAGCATTTCTGGAACCTCTTAAGTGTTTATTATTTCATTAGTACTCAAGTCAGAATGTTAGTTTTGTTGGAATCATGTGATCTTCTCCTTTGCCCTGTATTTGTTAGAAACTGACCATTAACTGGACTGGTTTGACCAACCTGCTGGATGTTCCAGGGCTCAAGTGAGTTTCAGTCATTAGAGATAACAATAACATTTTATTCGGCTCAGTACACTCACTGTCCTGAGCTGCCTTCATTTGTGGTGTGTTTCTCTCTGAATCCATTTAACACTTTCTGTCTCTGATTCTGTCTCTCAGTGTGATGTCAGATACTATGATCATGGACGCGATCGCTTCATTCCTGGTTCTGCCCAATCGTCTCACTGTTCCTCTAGCGGCAGACCTGCATGTTGCGCAGCTGCGGTGCCCTTTACCCAGGGTAACACACACACACACACACACAAACAGACCTTTACAAATGCCAATATACACGTTAGAATCAACATAAAATGCAGCATTTTGACAAAAACACTCAAAAACATAATACTTTGGTTTTTGCAATTGAAATTGAAACTACCATACCAATGGTTTGGGCCCACCAAGGCTGCATTTATTTTTTCGAATATAGTAAAAACAGTGAGATTGTGAAATATTATTACAATTTAAAATAACTGTTTTCTGTTTGAATACATATTATATATATTTGTTTGAATATATATTAAATTTAATTTAGTGATGGTAAAGCTGAATTTTCAGCATCATTTGTCACATGATCCTTCAGAAATCATTCTAATATGCTGATTTGATGCTTAAGAAACATTTCTTATTATCATGGTTGAAAACAGCTTCATTTTTGTGGAAACCTCCCCCCCCCCCAAGATTCTTTGATGAATAGAAAGTTCAAAAGAACAGCATTTATTTGAAATAGAAATCTTTTGTACCATTATAAATGCCTTTTCTCTTACTTTTGATCATTGTAGCTTCTGTGCCACATTTGCAGTGCAATTAGAAATAGTCAACCACATTTTTTAATGCAGAAGTAGCATAAAAGTATGTAAAGGATAACGTTGCCTTAAAAAAATGGTACAATATAATTTGTTTTCATTTAGGAGTAATGCAGTAATGAAACCGTTCTCTGCACTGCAGTCTCATTCTGTGCATCTTTCTTTCATAAAGGGAGTTGTGCGGATTCACCTGCTGGAGGCTGATGGTCTGGCTTCGAAGGATAACTATGTGAAGGGTGTGATGGTGGGCATGTCTGACCCATACGCCCTGCTCAGAGTCGGGCCGCAAACCTTCAAATCCCGCCATCTGGACAACACACTCAATCCCAAATGGGATGAAATGTATGAGGTGGGTGTTAAAGTGACACCACATTATAATAACAACAAAAAAGCAATAAGCCATTTATTATTATAATATCAATGTATGATGTAAATGTGATAAACATCTTAATCTCATGTGTATCTGTCTTTCAGTTCAAATGTAGAACCATTTACACTACATTTTGTCATTGATTACCCATGCTGTTACTGTAGGTGTGTGTTTGGTGTTTCATGCATGCATGTGTGTCCGTCAGGTCATCGCTCATGAGGTGCCTGGTCAGGAGCTAGAGGTGGAAGTGTTTGATAAAGATCCTGATCATGATGATTTCCTGGGCAGGTACCATATCACCGCATCTCTTCTCTGTCCATCCATCTCTCATTTATTCTTTAAAAGGTGTTTTTTGCTGTTTGCTGATATTACACTATTCTTATCCTTGCGTTGATTCTCTTTATTCCACTTGTGCTCAGGACAAAATTAGATTTGGGGATTGTGAAGAAATCAAAAATAGTGGATGAGGTGAGAACCTTAATTAATATTCCTGTGTGTGTGTGTGTGTGTGTGCGTGTGTGTGTGTGTGTGTGGTTAACTTGGTTTGGTTTGCAAATCCTTGCATAAGACATTAAGTCTACATTGAAGAACCAGTTTGTTATAAACTATTAAAATCGTAAACCATGTTTTGTATATTGCAGTTATTTTTATTTATGAATGTAATTATCACATGGATGAATGCTTGATTCTGATTGGTCCATCATGGCATTCTCCAGTCAAATATTTTAAAGATGAGGAACTTTCATTTACTGCTTTTCAAATCTCTTGCAGTGTTATAAATAACTAAAACTAAAATTACTTGTTTTCAATTGATAAATTGAATATCAAAAATCGATAAAAAGCTGAGATATAAGCTGAAAGATAAAATTGAAATATTAGCTGAAAAACTAAAATAAGGTTTAAGCCGAAGTACTTGTATTACAAAGAATAAATCTGAAATAAAAGTAATTATAAAATAATTATAAGTAATTATAAAAATATATATAAAAAAATACAAAATTACGAAAACTTATGAAAACTCAAATAAAAAAAACTAAGTATAAAAATAAATCATAAATACTAAGCACTGATCTATGTTCACTTTTCTTGCATAATAAAATAATTTCATCTGAAATATTTAAAGTGCATTTTATTTATTTATTTGGTAAGTAACAGTGTAATAAGTGTGATAAGCTGCTCATTATTGCAAAATAAACCCCTGAAAAGGCGATTCTATCTTGTATCAACCGGAAGGGGTTTATTTTACAATAATGGGCAGCTTAGTGAAAATTGGTGTCTTTTTTCATAATGTTAGTCATAGGTTTGTTGTAGCCTGTCTTATTGGTGTTTGTTTCTGTTTTAATGTCCCCTTCTTAGTGGTTCACCTTGAAGGACACCCCTACAGGACGGGTTCATCTCAGACTTGAGTGGCTGACACTAGAAGCAGACACAGAAAGACTGGAAGAGGTAACACCGTACATACACAGAGCACAGGGGGTTTTGATGGAAAAGGGTGTGCTCTGTTCAACGCACATGCAAACAGTGTGTTCCTCTACTCCACCCTTTAACCAATGCCAGTTTAGAGATCAAAAGCTTACTTTGCACGCTTGGCAAACAGAGTGATTTCAAACAGAATTTCTTGCAGTTGGTTCGCCCCTCCCTCCATTGCCCTCAATTTTTCTTTCTCTCTCTCTCTCTCTCTCTCTCTCTCTCTCTCTCAGGTTCTGAAGAGAAATGAAAGTGTGGTGAGTCAAACAGCAAAGCCTCCCTCAGCAGCCATCTTGGCAGTGTATCTGGACAAGGCTGAGGCACTTCCTGTGAGTAATACTCTCACATCCTCTTCCTGCTGCACTCTTTGTTCTAACACACACACACCACACACTATAATTTGGGCAGAAAATTCTCCCCACAGGTGTCCTAAATCTGGCTTGCTTTTGGTGACATCTGGGCATGTCATCGATTGGAAAAATTATTCTTAAATAAACTAAATTTTGCTTTTTTGAAAAAAGAAAATCAGACGATCTCGGGTATGGGCCGGGTTCGGGCTTCACTTTAAAGCCCGTGCAGACCTCTAAAAGAAAAAAAAAGTTTTAAATAAAATTATATAATGCTCTTATAATTAGCTTTATATGACAACAAAAGAAGTTTAAGACTGCATTTATTTGCTCAAAAATAAAAAAATATGATGAAATATCTGTACAATTTCAAATAACCATTTTGTATTTTAATGTAAGTTAATATGTAATTTATTCCTGTGATCTGCTACCCGACCCGAGCCCGACGGGTCCTGAAATACTTTCGGGTCAGGTTCGGGTTCGGGTTCGGGGTAAATGTTTAATTAATAGCTTCGGGTTCGGGATATACTGATTTGCTGCTCAATAAACATTTCTTATTATTATCAATGCTAAATACAGCTCATATGCTGCTTCATATTTTTATGGAAACTGTGATTCATTTTTTTTTTTTTCAGGATTTTTTTGCTGACTATAAAGTTCAAAAGAACAGCATTTATTTAAAGGGGTGCTATTATGCTTTTTCACTTTTTCAACTTTAGTTAGTCTGTAATGTTGCTGTTTGAGCATAAAAAAGATCTGCAAAGTTACAAAGCTCAAAGTCCAATTCAAAAAGAGATATTTTATTTAACAGAAAACACTTTTCAAAAACTACAACGAACGACTCGTTTGGACTACAATGCATATTTTCCGGGATTTGTGATATCACAAATACCGACGAATGGGACGAGACCTGGTTGAGCTGCACTAGAGAAGGCAACGAGTGTTATCACTATGTCGGAGACATGCTTGCTTTCCCAAGGCAGACGAACTTAGAGTGGTCACAATCATCCGGGTTTAAATCGCGCTCAAATTGATTTGATTTTGACGCAATATTTACACTGAAGCTCTATGTAAGGGGCATGACATTTCCCGACCAGGTGCCGAGTGGGTTCTAGTACACCCCCAAAACAAAATCAAGACTTTGTAAAAGAGCATAATAGGACCCCTTTAAAGTAGAATTTTTTGTAACATCATAAATGCCACTTTAGATCAGTTTAATGTGTCCTTGCCAAATAAAAGTATTAATTAAAAAAAAATAAAAAATTGGTAGTGTTTGTGGGTCTGATTTTCCCGTCTTTGTACCTGAAAAGGAAGTGAAATCTGAACTTGCCATACTGTGGGGACGAGTCAACGGTCCCTTTATGGAAAACTGCTTAATAAACAGTGTTGGGGAAAGTTACTTTTAAAAGTAATGCATTACAATATTGCGTTACTCCATAAAAAAAGTAACTAATTACATTACTTAGTTACTTTTTATGGAAAGTAATGCGTTACGTTACTTTTGCATTACTTTTTAAATCTGGACAGGGCTTGCTTGTTTGATTTTAAA
>NW_015646846.1:404522-404969 GCF_001515625.1 Sinocyclocheilus rhinocerous | reverse complement strand
AGTTCAGGTGGAGGCACTAGCGTGTATGGATGCCCTTGCTTAAAAGACGTGCACTTAATTGTATTGAATGTGCACTTGTAGTAATCATAAAAGCATTTGGTAACACTTTATTTTAAAGGGGTCATATGATGCGATTTCAATTTTTCCTTTCTCTTTGGAGTGTTACAAGCTCTTGGTGCATAAAGAAGATCTGTAAAGTTGCAAAGACTAAAGTCTCAAATCCAAAGAGATATTCTTTATAAAAGTTAAGAGTCAGCCACACCCCCCTAAAACGGCTCGTTCGCCACATATCTAACATATCTACCTCACTATGTGGGAAGATTTGCATAACGCCGCCCAAATGTTCACGCAAAGGTAACTTTTATAACTTATTCTTGCTGTTGCCTCCGCCGCCATGTTGTGGAGTCGTTGTGTGTTTCGTTGTGAAAGCGAAACTACTTTGTTTGG
>NW_015646846.1:404258-404392 GCF_001515625.1 Sinocyclocheilus rhinocerous | reverse complement strand
CACCGTTTTCACCGCTCCTTCGTCGGGACCGCCGGGACCGCCGTTCTCGATCCCGCCGCCTCAGCTCACTCTTGCCCGGCCTCAGCTCACGGGCTTTCGCTCATGCCGCTCACGCTAGCCCGGCCTCAGCTCAC
>NW_015646846.1:382875-404043 GCF_001515625.1 Sinocyclocheilus rhinocerous | reverse complement strand
ATGCAGACATGGTTTTATGTTTACGCGGCGCAATGCAACGCAACGCGTAAAACGACAGTATAAAGGCTGATTTATACTTCTGCGTCGGAACTACACCGTAACCTTTACGCCGTAGGCTATGCGTCAGTTTTCATTTATACTTCTGCGTCGTTGTCCGCGTCAACGTGCAGTACACATGCAAACCGCTAGTCAGCAGTGTCCACGGGCATGTCTTTCATCAACATTGACACAATCATGTCGTTTGAACCCCACACCCTTCATACGCTGACATGTTTTAATCGCACCAAGTCACCAAGAAGAGTTGTACACACACCCTTATATTGGCTATGGGAACTGTCATAAAGTGTGTTGAAATGAGCTGCTGCCATTCTGGAATGTTTTGAATTTTTAAAAAAAACTGCTTTTGTATAGAAGATTAACCGATTAAACATTTCAAGTCCGTCTAGCCATATCTCAGCCCGGGAGCAGGTCAACAAGTCAAGGCAGGACGGCGATCATTACCAGCACCTCAAGCATTATAGAGAATATTACTGAATTCATGACAGCCAATTTCACTGTATTTTTTTTTTGTTAAAACTTAAATTAATGCCAGCTAGCAAAAATGTCATTACCATCAGTCAGTTGATGGTATATTTGTTGTAAAATAAGATAAAAATGTTAATATTACTAAAAATAGGACCATATTTTGTTGTTTGTGTCATCAGCAAATTCTTGTATCACTGCCAGTGTTGGGGAAAGTTACTTTTGAAAGTAATGCATTACAATATTGCGTTCCTCCCTAAAAAAGTAACTCATTACGTTACTTAGTTACTTTTTATGGAAAGTAATGCGTTACGTTACTTTTGCGTTACTTTTTAAATCTGGACAGGGCTTGCTTGTTTGTTTTTAAAATAAAAAAAGTTCTGTTTTTGGCAAATATAAAAGCCTTTTCACACCAAAAATGAAATGAATAAGCTTCAGGCTGAAGGGAAAGTAAATTTACGTCTGTACAGTAGAATGCAGAAGAAGAAATTTCAACACACTTCAGCAATAAAAAAAAAGACACCAAATGTTTGTCTAGAGTCATTTTTGCTTATTAGTATGGTTGAACTGGATCATCGAAGGTCAGAAGCAAAGACATTGGTTAATAGAATGGGATTAAATACATAAAGGATATTTGTGTTGTTTAACATTTAATTATTGCAGGTTTGCGTCATATTCTGAGTTGCATTATTTTTATTCATTTTGAGGAATACTGAATCTGTGTTTTTTGTTTTTTTGTGAGTGATGAATTAATGCATATCATAATTTTTTTTGAACTACAGTAACATCTTCTGATTTCTCTCAACATGGGGACAGGAGAGCTGTCAATCAATAAATAGAAAAAAATTAAAAGTAACTTGTGTTACTTGTTTGAAAAAGTAACTCAGATATTCTCTTGTAAATTAAAAAGTAATGCGTTACTTGAAAAAAGTAATCTGATTGCATTACTTGTAATATATTACCCCCAACACTGTTAATAAACATACTAAATAATTTCTGGATGAATGTCAGAAAATGCAGAAAGGTTTCTGTGTGGAGTTAGGATACAGAAAACATCATTAGCTCAGTAAAACAAACAACAGAAGTCAAAGGAAAGCCCCACCATTATTGGAAAAACAAATGTGTGTGTGTGTGTGTGTGTGTGTACATGTTTTTCTATCACGGTGGGGACATAAACCTGAATACACACAGACTCATGGGGACTTGTGTTTGCACAGTATAAAAACCATTACGCCTATGGAGAGTCCCCACATGGATAGTAAACCAGATGTGTGTGTGTGAGAATACCTCTGGCTACCCACAACCTGCCATTTCCCTTTTATGTTTGGCAGCAGACTGGCAGACGCCCATTCTGAAACTAGAAAATAAGGACTGCAGCCATGTCTACAGAAACTATTAAGTGTAACTCTAGATTATATATCTTCACCTATTCAGCTCATGGCCTTGATAGAGCACTTTGTGAAAGCACTCGCACCGTTTCCCGCATCCAGAATATTTTACCAGAAGTGCAAGGGCAAAAGAGTTTGCTGAGAGGAACACACTGATACTTAAAACTCTTGAAATAAGTACACACTTGTGTCGAGTGAACATCCCAGAGCACTCACGCTTCCAGTGCTGTGGTCTGGAGGATTTCAAATCAATGTTCTGGCTTCATTGTGAGCTAGGCTTTGCTGCTGTATGCTGTCGGTGATCACGCATAATAATTTAGACTCGTTCCTCGGTTCTCAAGCAAAAAATGGTTTTACAGTAATGCACTTACTTGTGAGAAAAGTAAAAAGCTGCACCTGAAATCATGTACTGTCAGTAAATGTTCTGCATTTGACAAAAAACTTAATTCTTGGCCATCAGTAAAGTGCGGTTTATCATATATGCATTCATGTAGTATGAATATAGTAGTATATCAAAATAAGACATACAGTGTTTCATGAATACTGGATATTTACACATGCTACTCATTTGGCATACCGCTTTTCTCATGATGTTCAGATGAAGGTGTACAGTATTTTGAGTATGTAACCATAAGATGGATGTAATATTCAAAAGTTTGGTGTAAGATTTATTTATAAAAGAAATTAATACTTTTATGCAGCAAAGATGCATTCAATTGTTCAAAAGTGACAGTAAAGCCAATTACAATGTAAGAAAAGATTTCTATTTCAAATTAATTCTGTTCTTTTCGGCAAAGAATCCTGTTTCCTCAAATACACAAAGCAGCTCATCGGTTTTTAACACTGATTATAATAAATGTTTCTTAAGCAGCAAATCATATTAGAATGATTTCTGAAGGATCATGTGACACTGAAGACTGGAGTAATGATGCTGAAAATTCAGCTTTACATCACAGCAATAAATTACATTTTAAAATATATTCAATTAGAAAACAGTTATTTGAAATTGTAATCATATTCTACAATATTACTGTTTTTTTGATTAAATAACTGCAGCCTTGAAGAGACTTCTTTCAAAAACATTACAAAATATTATATCATAGAGTCGCTTGCTAACTGTATTTCTGTAAAGTTTTATGAATTAGTTAAACAGTTAAAACAGGAAATCTAATCATATTAGTGACAAAATGATAAAAGAACTACAATGCATTTGCTGCGGTGTGTTTGTTTTTAAGTGTATTTGTGTCTGTGTTCAGATGAAGAAAGGCAATAAGGATCCCAATCCGATCGTTCAAATCTCAGTGCAAGATGTTACTCGTGACAGCCGGGTAAGATGCACACCTACCATCCGTCCCATGTGACTCGCTCTTCTCGCTCACTCATTTCCCTTCCTCTTAGATTTGCTGGAATACCGTGAACCCCCAGTGGGAGGACGCTTTCACTTTCTTCATCAGAGATCCAAGCAAACAGGACATCAGCGTACAGGTATGCTAACATCATCTGCCTGGAACTAACATTCGTCTGGTCTGATCTGTTTATAAACCCACAGCTCTAAAGGCTGCTGTAAACGGGGCTCTTATGTGAATGCTTGCAGTATTTTTTCCACATGTGAATTTTGCTAGTTCACATTCATGTTACTTAAGCCATTTTTCCATCTCTTTCAGGTGAAGGATAATGACCGTGTTCAGGATTTGGGAAGTCTGTCCATTCCTGTTTCCCGTCTTCTCTCTTGTCAAGATCTGAATTTGGACGAGTGGTTTAATCTGGAGAATTCTGGTCCAGAAAGCCGCATCCACATCA
Organism: Sinocyclocheilus rhinocerous; assembly: GCF_001515625.1. Lineage (NCBI taxonomy): Eukaryota > Metazoa > Chordata > Actinopteri > Cypriniformes > Cyprinidae > Sinocyclocheilus > Sinocyclocheilus rhinocerous. The sequence goes on along the minus strand of NW_015646846.1, from coordinate 400,333 downwards.
ACACAGTGCTCAGGGTAAATTCATCTGACACACAATACACAATAAATATTATTTTCTTATTATTATCAATGTGTGCTGCTATTTTTGTGGAAACCAAAATTATGATTTTTTTGATGAATAGAAAGTTCAAAAGAACAGCATTTATTTGAAATAAGAGATCCTTTGTAACATTACGCATGTCTTTCCTGTCACTTTAGATCAATTTAATGCATCTTTGCTGTATAAAAGTATTCATTTATTTCAAAAAAACAAAAATCGTACTCATCCCAAACCTTTAAACAGGAGTTGATGATGTTATACAGATTTCAAATGCATTATATTTGGAAAAAGAGTCTCATTCTTTGTTGATGTCATTTCCTGCAGGTGCTCTGGTTGGATGAAGCCGCCGTAACTTCCTCTCTCCTCTCCAGTGACCCTCTTTCAAAGAGTTCTGCATCACGTCCACAGAAGACGACGCCCCATTCCAGCTTCGCCACTGAGGTGTCCATGAGTCAGCACTGTCAATATCTCTATACTATTAATAATGTATCGCATTAGCCATACGAGTACGATATGTTCTGAAATCAGCATCCTTTAATGGTCCAATCGATCATAACCAACCTCTAAAATCATCTGCTCTTTGTTCCTGTAGGGGATGCTGCGTATCCACCTTGTGGAGGGTCAAAATCTGGTGGCGAAGGACAACATGATGGGTGGGATGGTGAAGGGCAAGAGCGACCCGTATGTCAAGATCCAAATTGGAGGTGAAACCTTTAAGAGTCAAGTGATCAAGGAGAACCTCAACCCCACCTGGAACGAGATGTATGAGGTGGGAATGCTGGGAAACACATTTAGAAATCAACTCTAGACACTATGTCGGGAATGGTATGCTACGGTACTACTCATGCAATTTATGCAGTTTGTAGTATGTATATTCTACATTTTTATTAGGCATGTAGGCTTTTGCTTAAAATGTGCTGTATACAATTAGAGCAGATTGCATGGAATACTTTATCCCATGATGCATTGCGCTCGACTTGACCTTTCATTTCCAGAAGGACAAATGAAACTGAAATTGATTTAAACCACAATTTTAACTAATGTTATTTTTTTTATTAGACTGCTAAAGTAATTTTCTTAAAAACTTGAATTCTTAATATAAAATAACCATATTTATTTCCAAACATAACTGGATATGACATATTAAATGAAATGTACATAATATATTTTATATATTTATATTTATTTGTTTTAAAAATGTAATATGGTCATGCAACAGTGTTTAAAATGTGTATTTTTGCATGTTGCATGCTGTTCACAATGCAATTCAAAAGGCTTTACAAGCATAAAGATGTAATTAAAAATAATACTAAAGTAGTTTATAATTAACTATAAAAATAACTGTTGCATGTCAGCGGATATGTACTGTTTACATACGATTCTTAAAATAATAATAAAAAAAAGATTAAAAAAAAAAAATAGTAGTCTGTATATAGCATACTGCAAATTAAGCCCTATGCAGGTGTTCAAAACATTTATTTGTGGGACTTTTTCCTTATTAAATGAAAATAATGCTAAAATAAGTTATAAACACTACAATAGTGTATAGCTATCTAACAAAATATAAAAATAAATAAATATATATATAAAAATATATAATATAAAAAATTAACTTATAATAAAAATAACTGTTTTATGTCAATAATTGCATACTGTTTACATGCTATTTTTTTTATAAAAATATCAGTCCGTATACAGTAGGTACTGTAAATTATGCGTTACGCAAGTGTTCAAAACATTTATCTGTTGGACTTTTTTCCTTATTTAAGCTGCAGAATCTTTACCAAATGATTGTTTGACAGCATGACAGCGTATTTGTAACTTTTTTTATTTCCCATTATTATTTTTAAGGTGGTTTTGACGCAGCTTCCTGGTCAAGAGTTGACACTGGAAGTTTTTGATAAGGACATGGACATGAAAGATGACTTTATGGGCAGGTATGAAGACTGCTGTCAATATAATCCATAAGAACTCTAAGCATTGTTTTGTTTTAGCATTATTTAGGCATATATTGTTTTTCTTTTAGGCTGAAGATGAATCTGAGTGACATAATCAGCTCTCAATACATTAATGAAGTGAGTATATGCGCATCAGTTGTAATAAGTCTAAAAAATAAGCTGTATGAATATACTGATACATGTGTGCTCTTGTGTTTGTGTGTCAGTGGTTTACTCTGAGCGACGTTAAGCGTGGCCGTGTTCATCTCGCTCTGGAATGGCTGCCCGCTGTAACACAGCCAGAGAAACTACAGCAGGTGAGCAAAACCAATCTGTGTTGACAATGCATTGATCAAACTAACTGGTTAACTGGGCGATTTATTCGTCAGGTGTTGCAGTACCAGTCAAAGAGCTCATACCTGAATAAGACCGTGCCGACTGCCGCTCTCTTGTTTGTGTATGTGGAGCGCGCGCATGAGCTTCCTGTGAGTATGACACAAATGACATCTCTTTAATATCTTAATATCTCTGTTGTTTAGAAGAAAAGGAGACTGGGATCCTCCTGTTTGATTTTTCTTCTGAGAAGACGACTTTCGTAATTTTGCATGTATCTCCTCTAAAGTGTAACTGTGCTAGTATTTGTCAAGAAACAGTGCGCATTCAGAAGTCTGAAACATTTACCCATATTTGTGACCCTGGACCACAAAACCAGTCATAAGGGTCAATTTTTCGAAATTGAGATTTATACATCATCTGAAAGCTGAATAAATAAGCTTCATTGATGTATGGTTTGTTAGGACAGGACAATATTTGGCCGAGATACAACTATTTGAAAATCTGGAATCTGAGGGTGCAAAAAAATCAAAATATTGAGAAAATCGCCTTTAAAGTTGTCCAAATGAAGTTCTTAGCAATGCATATTGCTAATCAAAAATTAAGTTTTGATATATTTACGGTAGGAAATTTACAAAATATCTTCATGGAACATGATCTTTACTTAATATCCTAATGATTTTGCCATACAAGAAAAATCAATAATTTTGACCCATACAATATATTTTTGGCTATTGCTACAAATATACCCCAGCGACTTAAGACTGCTTTTGTGGTCCAGGGTCACATTTGCTGTCTGAGATGTTCTCATAAGGCTTATTGTTTCTGTGTTTAGTTGAAGAAGAGTGGAAAGGAGCCTAAAGTTGGAGCTGAGCTGATTTTGAGAAGAACTTCTCATAGAACCACGGTGAGAAACTGTTTTTGCACAAATACTGTTGAATTAATTCATTAATGATGTGTGGCTACAATTCATTATTTTTTTTCTTTTACTTGATACGGTGTGATGAAGGTATGCGATCGCACCAGCTCTCCCCGGTGGGACGAGGCATTCCACTTCCTGGTTCAAGATCCATTGAACGAAGACCTTGTTGTGAAGGTCAGAGAATGCAAACAGCACATTTTTGTTATACAACTGTAGTGTTTGGCTTGCAACGCACCCTCCCACCTGACTTGAACCTTTCTACCTCACTTTGTCTCTGCAGTTGACCCACAACTGGGACTTCTCTCTGGGATCTGTGGTGATTCTCGTCAAAGAGCTTCTCTCTGAGCCAGATCTGATGCTGGACCAGTGGCTCGATCTGGATGGAGCGTCACCCCAGAGTCAGATTCTGCTCAGAGCTCAGCTGAAGGTAGAACACACACACAGACATATTCTATTATTTTAAATGTTTTTGAAAGAACCCAGGCTGCATTTATTTGATAAAAAAATACAGTAAACACAGAAAAATTGTGAAATATTATTACAATTCAAAATAACTGTTTTCTATTTTAATAGATTTTAAAATGTTATTTATTCCTGTGATGCAAAGCTGAATTATCAGCAGCCATTACTATTACTCATTACTCTTCATTGGCGCTTAATATTTTTTGTGGAAACCATGGTGCATTTATTTTCATAATTTTTGGATGAATAGAAATTTCAAAGGAACAGCATTTTTATTAAATGGATGGTCTTAAATCAGAGCTGAAACTCTTAAATTCATAAAGTCATGGCATTAAATCTTGCATGCACTGCAAAAAATGAATATCTTCCTCTGTATTTTTGAATTCCTTTACAAATATCTAAACATCCTTGAATCAAGACACATTTACTTTTGAGAGGCAAAATTAAGAAATGAATTCTTGTTTTCTGATAAATTGAACTAAATGCTTAAAACAAAAACGAATATCTGTCAGTAGGGTATGAAAATTACTTTTCCGTTTGAATCAAGTTGATTTTCTGAGCACATTGGCAGATATGTGACCCTGGACCACAAAACCAGTCATAAGGGTCAATTTTTCGAAATTGAGATTATACATATACACTGAATAAATAAGCTTTCCATTAATGTATGGTTTGTTAGGACAGGACAATATTTGGCCGAGATACAACTATTTGAAAATCTGGAATCTGAGGGTGCAAAAAAATCTAAATATTGAGAAAATTGCCTTTAAAGTTGTCCAAATGACGTTCTTAGCAATGCATATTACTAATCAAAAATTAAGTTTTAATATATTTACAGTACGAAATTTACAAAATATCTTCATGGAACATGATCTTTACTTAATATCCTAATGATTTTTGGCATAAAAGAAAAATCTATCATTTTGACCCATACAATGTATTTTTGGCTATTGCTACAAATATACCCCAGCGACTTAAGACTGCTTTTGTGCTCCAGGGTCACATATGTGTTCCTGTTTTATTCAAAAACTCATTCATTTTGAGCAGTTTAATGAAAAAAATACTTCTTTTCTCATGTCATTTTGCTTAAGTAAATGCATCTTGATTTAAAAATTCTAATTATTCATTTATATTATACCTTCAAATTATTCATTAAATTGTCTTTACTTGGTCTTTTCAAGTCTGGTTTCCAAACAAAATAATATTCTATCTGACCCCAAACTTTTGAATTGTAGAATGAAAGAGTAGCCTATACATTCTGCAGAATATCATGTAAAAGTTTCAAGAAGAAAAGAATCTGGTTCATTCAGTGGTATATGATGGCAGAATTGTCCTGTCTGCTTGAACTGTCCCATTAAAGTATTTGGTATTGATGTGATGTTTTCTTTATGTTGTAGATTCTTTGCTCTAAAGAGACAGAGAGCTCTGAAGACCATGAGGAACCTAAACGTCCTGAAGTGTGCAGCATTAGAAGAAAACAGGAGGAGGAATTAGTGCAGATGTGAGAGGAGGAGAATATTCATGTGTCGCAGTGCCTTAAAGGGATAGTTCACCCAAAAATGAAAATTTGAGGTTTATCTGCAGAAACAAAGTCACCTCTGTCTTGGATGCCCTGGGGGTAAGCAGATAAACATCACATTTTCATTTTTGGGTGAACTATCCCTTTAAACTGAAGTTCCTATTTACGATAGATCTGCAGAACTACCAACTGATATTTCGCTCGTAATTTCTCTTCAAATTTAAAAATCTCTTCTCTTTATAAAACCAGCATGATGAAATCCATCAACTAGTTAATAACAATAGAAATAATTAGTAATAATTTTATCATAAACAGATGTATTTAAGTAAGTGTTTGTTTATTGATTATAGTTGACTGTTAAGTGTATTTATGGATATTTATTGATTGATGTTTAAGAGGAACAATGTTTTCTGTTCATATTGTGACGTGACATGACATGTGGCCAAGTATGGTGACCCATACTCGGAATTAGTGCTCTGCATTTATCCCATCCAAAGTGCACACACACAGCAGTGAACACACACACACCGTGAACACACACCCGGAGCAGTGGTTGTTGCATGTTATGTAAGTTCTTTGGCCACGTAAAGCGAAAAGACTTAAAGAAATACACTTTCTTTGACTTTGACGTGTGTGTCTGTTTGTTTGGGGGGTCTTAGGTCTAGCTTTGAGGAGGTCCCACCATCTCCTGTCAGCAGGACTTCCTCTGTGTCAGTCCCAGAAGAGGAAGAAGTCCCAGAGGTCACAGAGGACCCAGAAGTTTCTAGTTCAGATGACCTTCGTCCCTTGCACACCATCCCTGACCCCAGCTTTGGTGCTGAGGTGAGAAATGTTAAGATGGATGGTGGACTGTTGATATGGCTTATAAAAGCAAACATACCAACATAATGGGGTGACCTTATGTTTTTTAGGGCGTGCTCCGCCTCCACCTGCTGGAAGCTGAAGATCTGGTTGCAAAGGACAACATGATGGGTAGGATGGTGAAGGGGAAGAGCGACCCGTATGTCAAGATACATATCGGAGACACAGTCTTTAAGAGTCATGTGATCAAGGAGAACCTCAACCCCACCTGGAACGAGATGTATGAGGTGCGTTTAGGTCCTCAGATGTTGTTTTAGTTGATATTAAACATGGTTTTCAAAATAATATCCTGTGATCAATGCTTTTTCCAGCAGGTTATGACCTCCAGGTCAACCTCTGATGTCCTTGTGGAGGTTTTCGACAAGGATGTGGACAAAGACGACCTTTTAGGGAGGTATGTGGCCGTGCTTTTATTGCTAACTAAAACTAAAGCTATTTAAAAAAAAACTGTGCGTTAATTGAAATAAAATATAAATATTAGATGAAAAATGTAAACAAAAATTAGAAATGCTGCCTTGTTTAGTTGAAATGCTAAAATGACTTTAAAACTAAAATTATAAAATAATTTTATATATATATATATATATATACAGTATATATATTTAGTGCTGTCAAACGATTCATCCAAATTAAAGTTTTTGTTTACATAATGTGTGTGTGTGTGTGTATGTGTGTACTGTGTATATTAAAAAAATTATAATAAAGTATATACAGTATAAGCAATGAAAATGCAAACTAAAATCAAAAGATGTAATTAAAAATTAACATAAAAAATGGAAATATAAATATAAAAGCTAATTTAAAGCATTTATTACTCGTCCATGTCATGTAATGCATATTTTTATATTAATTTTGCTTGGCCACAGGATAAAAATCAGCTTACAGGAGATCATTCAGTCCCAGCTGACTGACAAAGTGAGTGATTCATCACTGATATCTTTCCTCATTCTCTTTCATGTATTTATTTTGAGTAATTTAGAGATTGATTGAATTAAATTGGCATTTACAGAGGATTGCTAATAAGTTTACTGGTAACGTGACAAAGTGTCATATTAGCAATTTAGTGGTATTACTGTTTTTTGATTATTCATTTCTGAGTAGATAATGTTTTTATGTAATGATTAATAATTTTTAGTTTTGCAAATTTCATTGTGTTTTCTTTCTCTGTGTCAGTGGTTTTCTCTGAGTGACGTCAAACATGGCCGGGTTCATATGATTCTGGAATGGCTGCCTACAGTCACACAACCTGACAGACTACAAAAGGTCATCATTAAATCTGTTATGTTATGTTATGTTATGTTATGTTATGCAGACTTATGTTTTTTGAGTTGTAAAAGTAGTTTGATCTGTATGCGATCCATCTAGACATTTTTTTATTTAATGGATTTATTTCAAGTACCTCCTGAAATTTTAAGTGATTCTCTAATATTTCAGTAAAAATAATGAATGAAATGAAAAATAATAAATGTAATGACTAATTTTGTATGATCAGAGTAAAGTGTTATATTTGATGGTTTAATTTTAATATAAAATTATTTAATTTAAAAATATTAACTTAACATTTATGACATATTTTGAATATATATTACATATTTATATAATTTAATTTGCTATTTTTGGAGTTTGCTTTTTAATTTTACTTGTCAAGTGAGACTTGTGATGTATGTATACACAGGGTCAAGATTAGTTTACCTTTCAGTAAAAATAATGAATACATTTAAAGAGTCATTTTGCATTAATGATTAATAAATGTAATTACTCATTTTGAGTGTTAGATCAGGATAAATTGTTACATTTGATGTCATTATTTTAAAATTAAATATTGTTTTAATGCATTAATTATTCATTTCTTAGTATGTTTAATGTGAATGTATTTTATACGGTTTAATTTGGTGTTCGAATTTCTTTTCTTGTTTTCTTTATGTCAGGCTCTGCAGTTACAGTCAGAGCATTCGTACCAGAACAAATCTGTGCCGTCAGCTGCTCTGTTCTTCATCCTCTTGGAGAGAGCTCATGACCTGCCGGTACGTCTTACAAGCATCATCACACACAAATACAGTTACACTATATTGGACGGAATTGTCCTAATACTGTGTCATGTGTGCAGCTGAAGAAGAGTGGAAAGGAGCCTAAAGCTGCTGCAGAGCTGGTGTTGGGCGACATTTCTCATAAAACCATGGTGGGAATTTGTGCCCTTTTGTAAAGATTAAGTTTTGTGTCAGTTTCTGACCCTTAATATAAGCAACTTCTTTGCTGGTCTGTTTAAAGGTGTGTGACCGCTCCACGTCTCCCGAGTGGAGTGAAGCTTTTCACTTCCTCATTCACAACCCTACAGAGGAAATTCTTATTATAAAGGTAAAATAGATGGAATTATTATGCTTGCTGCTTTTATTATGCATTACATTGACCATTTATAATATGTATAATATAGTAAAATAATACTAATAATGAGATAATTAATTATGTATAATAAAAGTTATATATATATGTATATATATATATGATTTAAAATACATTTTAATTTATTATAATATAATTTATTTAAATTTAATATATAACAATACTACTACTAGTAATAATAATAATAAATCATGATAATGATAACTATGATGATGGTGAATGATGAATATTAAATTTGTAATACATTTTAAGTTATTATAATTTATTTACATTTAAATTAATAATTAAAATAATATATTTTAAATAAAAATAATAATTATAGTAATATATAACACTACTTCTACTACTAATGATAATACTTTTTATTATTATTATTATTATTTAAATAAATATAATTTATGTATGCCACATATTCAGAGACTATATGAAATATTTGTACTTTTAATATATTATTATCTAATTATTTGTATTGTTTATAATGATATTATTAAATAATTAGAAATATATCATATTATTTGTCACACTGCTGGACCATTTAGAAAAAGGCGATTAGTTACAGGACCTAAAGTTTACACTTTCCCATGTATATTAATATAAATTTTAACTTGATTTTTCAGTATTGGTATAGTCCATGGACACATTGTGCATCAAAAACCCTTATATATATCCTTGTTCCCTTGTTCATCTTTTTCTCTCGTTTCACCGTAGCTTTCAAGTGCCTTTGAGCAGCCATTAGGCTCTGACACAAACTAATTTTCATTATTCAAAATTCGTATTTCATTAAAAACCGTTAAAAAGCTTGTTTTTTTATGTATATAAATGCTACATTTAATTTCTATACAGTCTCTATACAGACGCTTTTTGAAAATGTTTATTAAAGGTGCAAAAATTCATGAACAAAAAAACTTTACTTTTTCGAGCAGCATTTTGTGTGTACGGTTCTACTTTCAGTTTTGGTTTTCAACATAGCGTTTAAAAATACAACAACCGTTCTTTTTTCATTTTTTCGTAATGGTTAAAAAAACGAATGGGCACAAAAGTACACGGACCATAAATTAAGTTCAATTTATTTATTTATTTTTTTTATTCTGTTTTGATTAACACATATTTTGACAAACGTAAAGGTTTACTTTAATAACTATAATAATTCTGATTGTTGCTTATCATTTGCAGGATCTCAGCAATGTTCCTGATTCCACTACCAGTGAGGGTGGATGTATGGAACCAGTCAAAACATTTAGATCAGCCCACGAAGAGCAAAAACACATGGAAAAAGCAGAAGAGCAGTGAGTTAAAGATTTTAGATGGTTTTGTTAATCCTGATTTAGCTTGAATTAACAAAGTAATATATTATTGAAAATCATAATAATGCCGGGCCATCATATACAGATTGATTTATGTGTGTTTGTTCATGCTAAACAGGTCTCGCAAGAAGGTTTCTCCCAGTGTCCCTGCAGAGGAGTCAAAAGTCTCTAGCTCTACAGACGTACGACCCCAAAAGACTAGCCATGGCCCCAGCTTTGGCACCAAGGTGAGTGTTATCTTTTTGTTTAGGTTCTGTGATCTTCTAATGTTATTATTGTTTAATATCTGTCCCATAGGGGGTGCTGCGTATCCATCTTTTGGAAGCTCAGGATCTGGTAGCGAAGGACAACATGATGGGTGGGATGGTGAAGGGCAAGAGCGACCCCTATGTCAAGATTCATATCAGAGACACAACCTTTAAAAGTCATGTGATCAAGGAGAACCTCAACCCCACCTGGAACGAGATGTATGAGGTGGGAATGCTGGGAAATGTAGTTTGGAAAAATCAAGGTGTCACAGAAATTACTTCATAAGAGATTAATAGTTATGTTTCCCATTTTTATTTACTAGATGGTTCTGAGTCCTGATAATAATCTAGATGTGAAGTTTGAGGTCTATGATAAGGATTTTGAATCTGATGATTTCCTTGGAAGGTTAGTACATTTACAACCACTATTACTCATTAAGTCTTAACCCTCTAAGTGCCAAAGTCGCTCCTCTTTTCTGATCATTTGGAATGAGGATAAAAAGACAAAAAACAAAAAAAACATGCAAATCAGTTCAAACATCCATTCAATATCTATTATTTCCTGAATATTACTGATGAACTGATCAAAAAGTAGGCTACTGTTCACATGCGTTATACTACTATATAGTATAGTAATATAGAAATAATTTAGTATTTTCCCGTTTTATTGTTGGTTTCCTCTTTTCTGATCATTTGGAATGAGGATAAAAAGACAACAAAAAAACATGCAAATAAGTTCAAACATCAATTCAATATCTACTATTTCCTGAATATTATGAAATTCAAGATGGCCGCCCCCTGATGACGTCATAATATGCAAATTAGACGAGTATATTTACACCCCACATAAACTTTCTGGTCATGCCCAACATTTTTCTAATTTACAGTAGATCTCTATCTTTAAGCCCTTTCAAGCCACAAGCTTTTGAAATCTTGATGTCAAAATCCAGCATTTTTCCAAAAATCCCTGGCGCCTAAAGGGTTAAGAAACCAGATTTTTTTTTTGCATTATTACATAATTTTTTGGGACAACTAGGCACATTCCCCCTCCATTTCATATGTATCATGGTAGTATTGTTTTTGAATTTATGTTTATGATTTAAAAAAAGAAAAAACATTGTAGGCCTGCCTACTACAGTACACCATTTTCTGTAATATGTAAAAAAAAAAAAAAAGTCAAACTATTTTTGCTGTTGATTTTGGGGTGAAATATGTTTCTGTAATATGTAAAAAAAAAAAAAGTCAATCTATTTTTGCTGTTGATTTTGGGGTGAAATATGCCCCAGATACATTTTCATGAAATTTACTCTAAACATAAAAAACACTTTATTTCAGATAATATATTCATTAAATAAATGACATTTTACTTTGTCTTCGTGTGTGTTCAGGTTCAAGCTCAAACTTGGACATATCATCAGTACCCAGTATGATGATGAAGTGAGTATCAACACATTTGGCTCTGATTTGTAAGATCACAACACAGTGAGCACATTAATCATTTCCTGCTGCCTTTTCTTTTCCAGTGGTTTACTTTGAATGATATAAAACACGGTCGAGTCCATTTGGTCCTGGAATGGCTTCCCACCTCAACACAGCGGGATAGATTGGATCAAGTCAGTTTTTCATGAAGACACACAGAGTCTGTTGATTATTTGTTTTATATCAAATTGACTCAGTGCTAAAAGTTGTCTTTTTTACTAGGTAATGCAGATGCAAAGCTCTCAGACCTACCAGAACAAGTCTGTGCCGTCAGCAGCGTTGCTGTTTATTTATTTAGAAAGAGCTCATGATCTGCCTGTGAGTCTATATACTTCTATACACTGCATATATGCATATATGTATGTATGTATTTCTATTAATTATGAGTATCACTGTATGTATATTTACTAGAAATTGTCTTTATTAAAGCAATCTCTATAAAGTATTTAAATGACTGTAAATGTAATGAAAGTTCTGTTAATAAAAAGATCCTGTTAATAACTCTTGATGGTTGTCTTGGCATCTAGTTGAAGAAAAGTGGAAAGGAACCCAAAGCTGCTGCTGAACTTGTACTTGGAGCAACATCGTACAAAACCAAGGCAGGAGAATTTGCTCTATAATAGCAATCATGCAGTACTATAAAAAGTTATGTGGCATTTATTTTAATTCATTTGTAATATATTTAATTTCCTTTTTCTGTGCTCTCTCATGAAAAGGTGTGTGATCGATCAACTTCTCCTAACTGGAATGAAGCATTTGACTTTCTGGTTCACGACCCCAAAAAGGACATGCTTGTCATTAAGGTGAGGATATTTTAGCCTGAAATGCAGTTAATATAATTTTGTGAAGATTAGATGCAACAAAATGATGCAATGAATAATAAACTAATATTCAGCAGCTGCAATATATGACAATATATACTTAAAATTAGAGCCCGACCGATATGGGTTTTTTGGGGCCGATACCAATATTAGGGAGTAAAAAAAGGCCGATATCGACATATCGGCCGATATTTTTTGTGTATATTATAGTACAGTGCCAGTCAAAAGTTTGGACCATTTCAAGCATTTTATCTGCGTTATATGTTCTGTAAAAAAAATTTCATATCGGCGGCATATTCGCCGATACCGATATATCGGCGACAGGCTCATATCGGCCGATAATATCAGCAAAACGATATATCGATCGGGCTTTACTTAAAATTGTCATTATTGTATACACAGTGCAGGGCCTTAGTGTCCTTCAAGTTAAGTACACACTTAACTTGCTAAAAATACATCAACAAACCTAAACTAACTCGCTCCGCATGACAGTAGTTGACCTGAAAGAGAAACTGATTGTAGAAGAAGAGTTTACACTAATGCCTCTATTGCGCCCCTTGTGGCAGCACGAGAATACAACCAGTATTTGTGTTTAAAATAGAAGGGTTTCTGCGTTATGCTTCGCGTCTTAAATTATGATTATTTCAGACTCTCATTTGAGTTATTGTCATTCTGAGCAGATCTCAAGTGCCTGGGACCAACCTATGGGCTCTTTGGTTCTTCCAATCAGAGAGCTGCTTTCAAAACCAGATCTACTGATGGACCAGTGGCTCGATCTGGATGGAGCTTCACCAAAGAGCCAGATCCTACTCGGGGCACAGCTGAAAGTGAGACAACTTGAGCTATCTTCACTCATTTTGATCATTTTTGAGCACAAGATGTTTTGTTTAACTACTTTTTCTGTTTTATCCAGATCTTGGATTCAAAAATGGCCGCCTTAATAGCCATGGGTTCAGCTCCTGTGTTGAGTAATATGCAGACGGCCACCACTGGTCAGATCAAAATCTCCCTTTCCTTCCAGAAGAAGTTGACAGTAATCATCCATGCATGCAGGTCTGGTGTGATTAGAAACCCTTTTGACTCATTTCAAGTTCAGAAGTTGCCTATGTAAGTCTGAAGTTTGAGGTGAAGTGAGTGAGGGCGTTCTGTGTTTGTGTGTTTTCAGGGGTCTGGTTACATCATCTAAGGACAGCTTAGACACCTACGTCTCCCTCATTCTGCTGCCGGATAAAAGCAAGGCCACGAAAAGAAAAACAAGTGTGAAGAAGAAAAATCTGAACCCAGAGTTCACTGAAAGGTTTGGAGACGTGTGTGTGTGTGTGTCGTTCATGAATAAGGGCGATTCAAGTGAAGTCTTATCAGTTCTGTGAACTACGTACTATGGTAAATTACCTTACTTTTGCGTTGGAGCACCATCTAAACACAATGATGTGTTAATATAATTATTTAGTAACATATCGGAATACTATAAAGATAAGGGTGTGTTTAATTCATTTTCAAACATTGCGTTGTGTAAATCTGTCTTTTGATTTTATGATCTGAAATGTGTTTGCAGTTTCTGTCTTAGATGTGAAGTGGTTTTAAATGGGTTTTATCAGACCTTGACTCAGTGAGTGTGTCATAAACTGGAATGTTGTTCTGTAGGTTTGAGTTTGATATGAGTGTGGAGGACGCTCAGAGACGAGAGCTCAGCGTTTCTGTGAAAAACGCATCCTCGTCCTTCATGAATCGAGACAAAGACTTGATCGGCCAGGTCAGTCCGCCTGGGCTCACTTCAGCTCTACAGAAAAAAATAAACATAAAAAAACAGTGGTTTTTTTTTTCCTCCTTGTCCATTTAAAATATCTAGACATTCTAACACTCGTATGTGCACAAAATTGTGTAAGATAATAATTGTTTTCAGAGAATTTATCTTGAATTATGAGTTACTTTTTTGTATTCTTTGTCTTAAATAAAATTCTAACGAAATTTAAAGTGCACATGATTTTTTAAAAATATATTTCTTTAGATATTTTTACTGTAAAGCGAGACAAAAAAAATTGTCCTATGACTTTGTGCCATGAACAAATAACAGATTTTTATTGAATTTCATTTATGTAAATGTATTAAGAATAAAATTATATACAATTAACTATATAATTTTATTTGTATTCAATTTCATGAATAAATATTTTAATGTTCATATTTAATTTTATTATTTAATTTTTATTTAAAAATAAAATTATATATAAATTAATTTTATTTGTGTTACATTTTATAAATATTTGAATGTTTATAATATAATTTTATTATAAATATAATTTAAAAATATATAATTTTTTTCCCAATAAGTTATATTAATAATATTTATTTCATTTAATAATCATATTTAATTATCATTTTAACTATTTTAGTGTGTTAATGTATTGTTGATTTATTCTTGTAGGTGCAGATAGACCTGGGACATGTTGACTTAATCTCTGGAGTCACAGAATGGTTAGTTTTGGTAACATACAAATATTTTCCCATGGAATTATTGATTTATTTTGTTCTGATATCTGTTTAACTTCAATGACGGAATTTTTATTTGTGGATGAACTGTTCCTTAAATTGGTTTTCTTTCTCTGTCAGGTTTGATCTAAAAGAAGAGCAGAACTAACTGAACACAATGCTCTTGACCTGAGCACTTCACAGCCAACCTTAAACCTCTTCCTGAAGTTCATCAGGTTAACTTCGCTGCCGTGTATCGCTGCCAGTGCTTCCCTTCCCCCCCTTTTTTTTTTATAACTTCACAAACACACATATTTCTTCCCTCCATCTGTTTATTTATCAACATGATTTCGAGTGACCAGTTCATGTGATGAATGTGATTGATCTTTGTGGTTTGAACATATTGCTGCATTGAGTATTATATCAGAACTGATATATAAATTGGTGATGTCTGTAAAGTCAGTAATCAGACGACTGAATGTTAACCGTACGTATTTACAGAGATGAATGTTGAGCAGGTGTCTGGAAAGAGTCTCGTCTTCTTGTGCAGGTTGCAGGGACGTCGCATTTGTGCTGAAAATTATGTTTTAAAATGGGTTTTTAAAGCAAAGAAATGTTTTTGTTTTTATCAAACGTGACGATACAATAAGAAATCTTGTTTAAATGTACAAATTCATGAAAGATTATAATTGACAGATCTTTGTGCACCAAAAATATAAAGTGGTTTTATTTAGACAGTCTACATATCACCACCTAAAAACTTTATTTAAGATGACTTATGTGCTGTTACCACTGCAGATCTCCACAATCATAGTGTTGCGCTTCGAAAACTAGCTGCTGTTTACACATTGATGGGTCTTATGTAGCTTCTGCAGTCCATTGTGATGCCAAATATCTAGAAGCTCACGTTTTTTAGCCAAAACTGTTGTTAAAAGAAGAAATAATGAAGTTTAGTTGGATTTGAAATAATAATCAGAACATTTTTAATTGGATAAACTATATGTATTTCTCCAGACTTGAGTTGTCATCACATACCTGTCGATGAGCGAGTCTCTCATGGTAGTTGCGATGGCGCTGGGCTGCGTTTCACTCAATCTGAAGACGCTCTCGATGACGGACAGCTCAGTGCTCGTGGTGTCCAGCCCACAGAAGGCACACCAGTCGTTCACCACCATACCAGCAGCGATCACCTCACTCCCACGATTCACCGTTCCAGCCTTCACAGAGAAAACAATCAGAACACAATGAGGCCTCCCTGGTTACTGAAGGCACAGTAACTACCCACAAGCACCTGCTCCGCAATCGTCTGTCTGAACACTTCCACCTTGAGAGTGTCTGCAAGAATCTCTTCTGTTTCCTGTGGACAATAATTCCCATTAAAGCCCATTTAAGGTTTGGAGAAAGCAAACTCATTTCAAAGAGTCTTCCATTAGGGATGTTCTTACTCTGTCAAGATCAGGATGAACTAGAGCAACATAGTCATTACAAGCGATGACGTTCCCCAGCGCAGAAAGACGCTCTTCTACTCTCTGAATCCGCACTGAATCTGGCAGGCAGTTCCTAATGTGCTGTAACTCTTGATCTGTCGTGTTGTTCGGCACTAAGAGACCGTGACGATTTCCTGCAGAAGAAGAGCATCCCAAGACAGACACACAACATCTATTATACATCACGTATAAGAGGACATAAAAACGTACCAAGACCTACTCTGACCCGACTCAGTTTCATCACATTAAAGGTCTTGTTACATTATTTACGATGACCTGTATTTCAATCAGCATACAAGAAACAAAAATGATGTCAATCGATCACAAATTTGTAAAATAAATTGGATTGGATATATTTTCTCACCCACACACATTCTGCCAATGATTCGACATCCTGCTATAGAGGCATGAACGACGGGCATTGTTTCTGACAGTTCACCTTCAAAGACACTGGAAAAACAGGTATTCATCACAATCAGAACTGTACATCACGCTATATTGAGAAAAATGGATAATTTTGACCCATACAATGTATTTTTGGCTATTGCTACAAATATACCCCAGCGACTTAAGACAATTATCAATGAGTTAGCATCAGTGTAAAGAAATCAAGTAGTTCCTTGCATAAATATATAAAGTTTTCTGACAAAACACCAGTTGCTTCAGTCTAGGGTTTGACGATGTAGTGAATACATTTGCCCCATTAGTCATTTCACATACATTTATAGATAAATACTCAAGGTATATAATAGTCCGAAAATTAGGATTGGTAGAAAATCAACTATCACTGACTAAAAAGGCAAAGATTAAAACAAAAAATGAGTAACTTTGATAAACTTCTACACAAATGATCAAATACATCCTCTGTGTATGTATATTTTGCATAACAAATAATAATAGTGATTCTTATCTTAGTAAACACCACTACTGTTCAAAAGTTTAGGTCGGTAAGATTTTTTACAATTTTAAAAGGAGTCTCTTAAGCTCATCAAGGCAGCTTTTATTTGATTAAAAAACAGTAAAGACAGTAATTTTATGAAATATTATTACAATTTAAAATACCTGTTTTCCATTTGAATATATTGTAAAATGTAATTTATTGCTGTGATGCAAATCTGAATTTTCAGCATCATTTCTCCAGTCTTCAGTGTCACATGATCTTTCACAAATCATGTTG